>NW_009718317.1:0-710 GCF_000703405.1 Apaloderma vittatum
AGCAAGCAGGCAGCCCTGCCAGCCCAGGCAGGAACAACCCTCAGGCAGGAAGAGAGAAGCTACGAGCATCCGCTGGCTTCACCCACATCCCAGGAGCTGCTTCCAACAGGAAAAAATACCGGAGCTGGCCGCCTTATCTCCCGGAGCACAGGGGAGAGCAGAACAAAGCCCAGACACACGAGAGCTGGCGAGCTGCCCCGACGGACCCGACGGCCCTGGGGGCAGCAGGGCAGGGGCTGAGGGAGGTTTTGGGGTCTCTGGGCTGTTGTGCCTCCAGCCAGGCTGAGCCCAGCTGCTTCGGAGAGAAGGAGCCTCTCCTGCTTGATGTAGGAGGGCTGTGGAGCAAAGGGGCTTTTATCAGCTTTGGGGTGTGACAGCTCTTGCTCAGCTATACCCGAGCAGGTTCAGGCTGTAAATCCAGCGGTGGAGGTGGGTGCCAGGGAAAAGGGGTCTGGACCCTGGTCAGGGGCTGTAAATGCTCAAACCAGATGCTTTTGCTGAGCAGAAGAAGCCTGAATGGCCATGAAGAGCTACTCCATTACCAGTGGCCGACCCAGCCCCACAGCCCACCCCAGGTGACAGCAGGGGCACGGGGCTGGGCAGAGCAGAGCTCACTAGAGAGCAAACAGCCTGGGAGCCCCCTGCCCACAGAACTCCACAGGCTCCAGCACCGTATCCATTGCTGATGGGAAAATGAGGCACGCGGTTTG
>NW_009718317.1:772-5441 GCF_000703405.1 Apaloderma vittatum
CCCGACCCAGCGTGCTGAGGGCCCAACTGCCCAGCCCCAACCTAGCCCTGCTGCCCCGACCTGTACCCGGGCACAGGGCTCGGCGGGTGGGGATGCTCTCACTCACCTGAGCCCACACAGGGATGCAGGGATGCTCCGGTCTCACTGAGATCCTGTGCCTCTGGATGCCTGAAGCAAACTGAGCCCAGAGCTGGCCAGAGCCTCATATAGAGATTGAGGAAGAGCCACCCCATTAACCCCTGCGAGCCCGGCCCCGTCAGCAGGAGCCCACCCTGCCAGCATGTCCAGGGTGGTGCCTTCACACCATGGAGCCTTCCCCCTGCCCAGCCAGCATTAACTCCTCTTCCCCTGCAGCTCCAGCTCACCTCTGCCAGCTCTCCTCTTTCCTCTGCCTCCCTACAGGAGCTTGGCTGGGATTTGGGGATCTGCAGCAGATTTCTGCCTCCTCTCAGGCAGGGCTGGGTCTCTCTGTCCCTCCAGCACATGGGGCATCAGGAACGGGGCAGGGAAAGCATCACCACCCCGGCAGCTTCTCCATCCATCCCAAGATGCTGGGTGCAGCTCAGGAGCAGGAGCCCACCACAATCTCCTTCCCGAGGATCCTGCCCCAGCTGGTGAGGGAGGACGAGGGAGGGAAGCAGCTTCCGGCACCTTCTCCATTGGTGGTGAAAGGGTCAAAACCAGCCCCGAGCCAGGCAGGTTCCTGCCTCCTCTTCCCCCCGGGAAGGGCTGTAAATCGCAGGAAGCCACAACAGGCTGGAGCCAGCCCAGGGGTTATTTTTACCATTGCCTTCTCCCCACTTCCCGAGCACTCCTGTGGGGCAGCCCCCTCCAACCCCAGCGCCTGCCTGGGGACTGCGAGCACAGCACCACAGCAGCCAGGGAGGGGGAAGGACATGCTGCACCCCGAGCTGGGCTCCCAGCCCCTTGGAGCAAGGTTGAACAAATCCCCCCCAGCTCCCTCCATCCCTCTCGGAGCCACAGAGAGCAGGGACACAGCCCAGCCCAGGTTGCTTGCAGGGACTCTGGAGACTGGGAGGCTCCAGCAGGGAAAAAGCCAAGGCGTTCACTCCAGGAGCCGCAGGACAGGGTGCTCTGTCCCTGGATGAGAGGGGACCTGGTCCCCATCCCAGTTCCTTCCTGAAGCGCTTCTGCTGGGGAACCAGTGCCGGGAACCGGGGCTGGGTCAGCATCCAGCACCGGGGTCAGGAAAGGGCTGGGCCAGGACTCCTGGGTTGATGAAAAGGAAAAAATAGAGGCTAAAATATGGAGGCTGAGCAGGATAAGAAGGGCCAGGACATGTCCAAGCTTGGCAGCCAACAGGAAAAATCCGCTTGGGCTCCACGTGCAGGATGGGGCTGTGTCAGAGCAAATCTCACCACCTCCAGATGAAGATGGGGAAAAGGACAGGGACAAGCGACAGAGAAACCCCTGGCAGCCCGAGGAGCTGCCCAGGACCCCACACCAGAGAAGAGCAGCCAACAGGACTTTATTTTTAACTTCAGGACACATGAATCACTGCTTATTAGGACAGGTTTTCTTTTCCAAGCTGGAAGCCCAGCGGCTGTTCCAGTAAAGCCACAAGTGAGTAAGAGCAGCCTTGGATTCACTTTTCTCTGGCGGATGCAAAGTGTTCCCATGGGACGCTCCTACCAAACTGCCCAAGAGTGATCGCCTTCCTCTTTGGCCCCTCCTTGGAGCACTTGCCAGGTACTTACTGGCAGATTCCCTTCAGGATACAAAAAAATGGATGATTTGAGGGGCACCATCCCAGGCAGCTCCTGCTTTCCCTAGGGAGATGGGAGGTTTGTCACTTTGACTCGTAGAAAGGGACTTACCGAATTAATCAGCACAGGACTGCAGCACCTGGTACCACAGACACCAAAAGTTCTTTCTAGTCTGAGGTCTGTGCAAATGCCACCGCCTGGAGAGCAGCCCGTGAGAGCTGGGTGGCTGCAAGCCAGAGAGCCCAGGGTGCAGGTGCTTTCCTTCAGGAAAGGGCAGGAGTGAAAGGCTTGCTACCCAAGTTTAAAAATAACAAGGGTTCAGATGGGCACGAATAAATCTGAAACCAACACCTCATCTAGGGCAGGCGCCCACAAGCTCATGCGAGTAGGACCCAGAGAGCAGCTGGGCCCAGGAGAAGACACCGAGGCTCCCGTGGATGTTCAAACCCTCAACGGGGGCTTCAAAACCCATGGCGGGCAACGGCTGGACTTGCTGATTCCTGCCACTGCCTGGGAAGGAAAACAGTCACTACTGGGACCACAGGGACAGGCAGAAAGGCCGAGAGGGATGGAAGGAGCTGCCAGGACTGAAAAAAGCCTCCCCAGGGTCAGCGAGGGGCACCTAGGCTGGACCCACCACCTGCTGCAAGGGACCTGCAAAGGTTTTTACGTTGCAGCTGTTTCCATCTCGAACCAGAGATTAAAAACGGTTCTGAGCACTCGCAATTCTAGCAGCAGTTCTCCCTTTGCCCTCCACGGGACGCAAAGCACGTCAGAGGTGTCCTCCAGCACCCCAACCCAGCCACACGGTACCCGCTGGAGCGTGGGACAGGAGCTGCTCCTCACAAACTGCGGCCCTCACGCAATCGCTTTCTGCTTCAGGCACCCAAATAATCTGGGAACTCATCTGGAAACAAAAGAATTGAACAAGAATATGGCTCCTCTCCTGGCTCATCCCTCAGGTCACTCGACTTGTCTGCGATTCGCTTGCTCTGCTTGGGAGAGCACGTGGCGTCGGACTCCCCAGGAACACTTACAGAGCTGGCGAGCAGAGATCTGCAGCAGCTCCATCCCGTATTTGCACCTCCCACCCCTCCCCAAACCGTGCAGATGCTCTGGATGGGTTGTGGCATTTCAGAGACATCCCTCTTCCTTTATTGCACTCAAGAACAGAGACTGCACTTTGCATAAACGGCTCCCTGGGCCTTCGGACCGAAAGAGAAACGAGTCAACGCTCAGCAAACAGGGTTTGCATTTAAATAAAATACTCCCAGTTAGTTCTCTGTGGGACAACTCCACACAAACCACCACTAAAGATTGAAAACACTTAATGAGAGAAGGATTTGCAGGACATGGGTGGAGCAGAGAGAAAAACAACACGAAAAGGTGCCCGTTTGTGGTGCCTGTGGTCCAAAGGCCACCTGAGCACGGCGGCTCAGCCAGCCACCGCGCTGGGAGGGGTGAAAAAAAAAGGTTGTTTCTCTGAAGCGAGGGCACCCTTCCAAGGGGCGGGCAGGCGGCCGCCACCTCCCCAGGGCTTTATCTCAACCACAAAGCAACATCTGCCGTTACGCTGCAGTTTGTGCCGGGGCCGCGATTGGCCGGTGTGAAGGAGAAGTCCCCGCGTTCAAACCAGCACAGAGTGAAAACACGAAGGAGGGCGAGTTCCCGAGGCTGGCGCTGCCCAGCGGGGATCGCCCGGCCGAGCCCTACCCGAGCAAACAGGGTGGGCAAAGCCGGAGCGTGAGGCCCCAGCGTTCTGCAGAACGAGGGAAATAAAGCAGAGGGGGGGTTATTCAAGCTGAGGTGCAACCTGTTACCTCCGATTTCTGCACCAGGGTATCTCCTCGGAGACATTTTTCCCCTCCTCTTCTGGTCTAGATTTATTTCCAGGATGTAGGCTTGGTGCTTTCCATTTTGCGGGGGAGGAATTTCGCTTGTGTCTACATTTAAAATCACCACTCTCGCAGCTAATCAAATACGTGTGACTTTCTCCTTTAATTAAGGTGCTTATCCTTTAATAAAAAATAAATCTAAATTTCAATCCCTTTCCCTTTTGCAATGACTGCATTGACTTACTGATTTAACCATACAGCTCCTGCCAGGTGGAGAATCTGCCTATTTGTGGCACCAGGATACGCAGGAATCCACGGGTGGCAGGAGCTGGCTGGGCCGGGCTTTGTGGCTGAGGTAAGAAATGTCAAGACAAGATAATTTACAGCATTTCCAGTCCGTGCTATTCCTGCTCCGCAGAACTCTTTGTTCTGGAGCACTGTTCATTAAAACATGCAAATGACTACCAGACTTTTGATTCACGTGTAAGTCATGGAGTTTCCTTGCCTTTATTTCGAAGTTTTCTCGGGGTGTGCGAGACCAAGCAGGTCACTGTTCCTTCACAAACCCAGCTTCAGCCCCAGGAGCTGCCCTCCAAGCCTGCATCCACCTGCTGCCCCCACCCCAGCTCCCAGGGAAGCCCCCCAGCACGGGGACCACTGAGGCAGCGGGAGGGAAATGCAGTGGGGCTGGGTTTCACTGGGCAGCTTCATGGGGTGGCTACGAGGTTCACTCCCAGGAGGGCCGGCAGCTTTCCGAGCGAAATCCTACCTGAGGCACACGCGGGAACGGGAGGGGAAAGGCTCAATTCAGCGAGAGCAGCGTCGGGAGAGCGGCAGGAGCTATTTGCAGCCTTGAAAATCCAGTAGTACCAGTAGTGGGGGAAGGCAGAGCCTGCCCGAGATCTCCTGACAGCCCAGGGTGGTACTCGGCCTGCTTGTAATAACAACTTCAAGCTGCAAGAACGTTGATTTTAGTCTTTAATCCCTTCTTTGAAAACGAGGTATGCCCAGAAGAGCGCCGCTCGGATTCTCCAAAGGGTTTGGCAGGAGCCGTGGGCTCCGCACGGACACGGCTCCCCTCCGGTGCCACCCCGGCCCGACCCCACC
>NW_009718317.1:5472-6494 GCF_000703405.1 Apaloderma vittatum
GCTCCCCTCGGCTGCTCCAGGAGCCAGCTCCGCTCTCGCGTCCCACGGGGCCTCGTCCTCCAGCAGCACTTACACATCGGTGGAAATCTGGCACCACTGCTACTCATAGAGGAGCCAACCGAGCGTCTTTTACAAGCTGAGGTCCCTTTTCATATGGCTGTGATGAAATATTACCTTTTACTTCTCTCCCAGCACAGCAAATAAGCCCTTCTGTAGCTTCGCTGAACAACATTGCACACAGCGAGAAGAAAGAATCTCTCTGTGGAAGGTTCGAAAAATTTGTGGAAATTCAGATTTTATTTCAAAAACAGTCATGAACTTAATAAATTACACAATAATTTCCCTCATTATAAATTTTCCATAAAATATATTTTACAGTTTTTAAAGAAAGATTTGCCAAAAAAAAAAAAAATAAAGAAAAGAAAAATCTTTTCTGAGTGCTGAAAAGTATCTTGACTTTGCGTCATGCTGGTGAATAACTGTAGCTGCTACAACAATTTGATTTATCAAAGTTGGGTTTTTTTTAAAAAAAAAAGACCTCAGACGACAAAAATCAAACATAACACAGACCTCGAGAACTACCATTCAGTGTTAACCACGGAAACACTCAGCAAGGCTAAGCACCATGAGAGGGATTTCAGGTACCCCCACCCTTTAAAGTGGCAAATCAGTGCAAAGAAACACTTTAGGAGACAAAAAACCCAACAAACAAACAATAAAATCCTCACTTTCCCAGGCCATTCTCTACGGGCAGGCAGCACACTCGGCGTTCATCCACTGAAACACTTCAGAGAAGAATCAGGTGATTTGCAAAAGCACCTTAAAAGTAGTATTATTGTGTGGTAGGTTCGTACTTTAAGACGGAATCAATCCCGACCTTCTGGGAGGAGGGAGTTAGTGTGTTTTTAAGTGCTCTCAGGTTTAACAGGGGAGGAAAAAAACAAAGAAAGAAATAACCTCTTCAAACTCGACTTACTCATGTGAGTCCTGTGAAGAACAAAAGGTTGGATTTTGTTTGTGCT
>NW_009718318.1:0-554 GCF_000703405.1 Apaloderma vittatum
AATTTTTGTGATATATCCAAAGCACTGGGTGATTCCTGTGCTTCCCAGCGCCGCAATAATGAAGCGCCAGCTTATCTACGTGTAGGTTAGTTCTTGTCGGGTTTGCGACCTTTCCCTTTGAAAATTGCAACAGTTTTGGTGACCCAGATGGGACGGACAGCAGGACCTTGCAAGTGAGACCGGACGAGATCGAGCGCTGATCGAACTCCAGCCGGCACCAAGGAATTCTCGGGGAGAAACATCGCCTTCATCTCTTACAGCTCCTCGCAATGTTCTCTGGACGGTAAGGCACTTCTTTAATTTGGTTTGGGGGAGGCTATCCTGATGAACTAACCTGTAAGTTGCCGTTCCACTTGGTTGGCCTCGGGCAGCCCAGGAGCCTGCCCGTCAGAGGGAGCGAAAGCTCTGCAAAGTTGGGCTGGGGAATTCCCAGCATTTGGAAGCCCAGGCGCCGCCTGTAAGGGGAACATGAAAGCCATCGCAGGGTTGGCAGTTGGATTTGCATTGGTATTTGCATTGGTATTGGTGGTATTAGCACAAAGGGGGCCCGAGAT
>NW_009718318.1:675-1395 GCF_000703405.1 Apaloderma vittatum
ATGTTTGATCCGCGGTTCTGTCACCCCGTGAGGGGAGCGGCCAGAGACAAGCGAAGTGTAAGGACGATACGATTGTGAGACAGAAAAGAAAAAAAAAACACAACGAGAAAAAAAAGAAGAAAAACAGGAAAAATGTTCAGATTTTCTAAGTTATTCAGAAGAAATCAGGAGTCCATCCCCAAAACCTCACCTCTGGCATGTGTCCGAGCACACTGGAAGGAGTCAAAGCAGGACTTTTGAAAAGATTTACTTGTTGATTACTGCAACCATGAATGGTTATTATACAGCTTAGAAGATGGTGAAAAATGGCCTCTGAACGGGACTTTGAATTATACTATTTTGCAATTAATGTTGTTTTGTAGAAGGGAAAGAAAACGGGATGAGCTTCCGTATGTTGATTTATTCTTTTACCTTCGAGAAATGCTGGAAGGGCAGAGAGATTGTAAGATGTATGACCAGGCTTGTAACAAAGAAATGCCTCTACGAGTAAAAGAGAAGAAAGTACAGGAGAAGCATTTGGTCTGTGTCTCCACCAAAATGTGCCGTAAGCATTTGGCTTTAAAAGAAAAAAAAATGAACCAGACTATATGAAGCCCGAATCAGATCCAGCCCCATCAGCTCCTATAGCTCCTGTTCCAATTTATCCCCCGCCATCCTCCTTCCTCGCCCCCTTTTGAAGTTGAACCTTGTTCTGGTGCTGATTCTCTGAACAGAAGGGCA
>NW_009718319.1:0-2730 GCF_000703405.1 Apaloderma vittatum
GCAGCCCCCTCGCTCCTCCGCCGGGCACCTGCTGTGGGAGGCATCGATGTGCGGCTCCCCGCCTCCCCCTGGGGCTCTGGTTCCGCAAGGCCAGAAAATACAAGATTTTGGATTATCCGCGGGGGCTGCTCGGGTGCGTTATACCGGCGGGGAGGCGGGAAAGGGTCAGGCCCGGGTCGGGCGGGTGTGGGTGGAAATAGTGGGGAAGAAAAAGAAATAAAAAAGGAGAGGAAAACGAAAAGGGAAAAAGGAGAAGAAAACGAAGGAGAAAGAAAATTAAAAGAAAACGAAAGAATAAAAGAAGGAGGAAAAGGAGGGAAATAAGAGTAAGAAGAAAACGAAGAAGGGAAAGAAGTAGCGAATGAAGAGAGAAAATAAAAGAAAAGAAAAAAGAAAGACGAGAAAAGAAAAAGAGAGAAGGGAAAAAGAAAAAGAACAAAAAATAGGAAAAAAAAGGAAAGAAAAAGGAAAGAAAAAGAAAAGAAAAAGAGAAATAAAGGAAAAAGAGAAAGGTAAAAGAAAAGGGGTAAAGGAAAAGAGTCGAAGACAGGACTGGGGACCTTCTGCCCTCCTCTCGCTTGAGGGCAGGGCAAGGAGCACCCCCCGAGATTCCCCCACCTCCGCCGGGCACCTCCGGCCCCTGGTGCTGCCAGCCCAACTCACTCAACGAGCTGTAAAGCGATAAATAATATCCTCCCAAATGATCTTCGTGGTTTCCGACACCCCCAAACCTGCTCCCCGCACCCTCGCCCACCCCTGGACTTTGCTCCGAAATGGTTTTAATTTCTTTTTCCTCTCCAAAGCGGCAGGGAGCAGCTCCCGGGAGCTGCTCCTCTGCCTCCATCAGCACTTTGCTCCTCTGCTCTGAAGCAGAAAAATACTTTTTTTAAAAAAAAATTAATATTTTCTTGCTACTGCGGTGACAGAAAGCTCAGGAAAAAAATAAATCACCTTATTTCAACCATATTAGCAAAAGGTTATGGATATTTGCGTGTATTTTCCTGCCTTCCAAGGAGCCAAGCTTCACGAGAGAGGTGCACCTTTTTTCGTTGTTAGTTTTGTTGAATAAAGATACCTATCAGCAACGGCACAGGTAGCTCTGACGTGTTTGTTGGGTTTTTTTTAATTCTAAATAAACGTACCAAGAATATGTGTCAGCTGTCAAGTAGTGCAGTTAAAGGTAGAGGTTCCCGTGTGTTTCCCCATTATTTGTTCTATACTCATTAATGGTTCAGAAATGCCACGTCTCTTAGAGGGGATATTTAGTTTAGTCATGGTTATGGAGCTCATTTGCTGTCATGATCAATCAAAATTGGAAAAATCCTTGTTGCAGCGGGTTCCAAACGAGCGGCTGTTCGGAAAAGGCACACTGCAGAACATAACGTTTCCCCCTTGCAAGACAGAGTGCAATATTATCTGGGTGCCTGTATGTGTGCTTTTTTGTGTCAGAAGGATCTCAAAATTACTTCTGACAATTTCTTTTTCTGGAGCGTTTTGACAGTGGCTAAATATAGAGCTGAACAACCCCGCTGTCATAACAAAAACGCTCTCTGTTTGCTGCAGAAAAGGCTTTGAGAGCTCAAAGAAAAATAAAATCATTCTTCAAAGCTTAATGTGCTGTCTGAGCCATTTTGTTTAATCATATATTTCTGTTTGGTAAAGGCCACAGGTTGAGTAATTAACAATAACTCGGTTTCATTTGTCAAAAGCAATTTAGCTGAATAAAATATATTTCACCGCAAGCCAGCAGGCTCCTCGGTTCCACATGGACTGAAAAAAAAAAAAACCAACCCAGCAACATCCCCAGATTTTTAGGTTTGGATTTTTTTTCCCCTAAAGATTGAATTTTGATCACACCACCAGTTAGATTTTTTTTAAGTGAAAATTATATGGGATCCTGGATTCTTAATAAAGTTTGTCCAGTTCTTGTGTAAAATGTTGCTGATCTGAGGACAACGCAGATTTAATATTTAAAAGTATTGCCTTTGCTTAAATAAACGACAGTGGAATATCCTACCTTTCTTTTCACTGACACTATCATGATTTTCTCCTCCTTTTCTGCCTGTAGACCATTTCAAATCATTTGTGAGTCACTGTGGATGGATTCAAAAATCTCTTTTCATGCCCCGAGAAGCATGTATGCAGTGGGAGGGATTTTTTTATTTTCAGCTACAGTCTGAATCTGCCCATCTCCCATCAATTGTAGAGCTGCACGGCTGCAGGCCATCACCTTTGCCTACTAGACACTGAAATTTTAAGAACACAAAGCCATTTGAGAGCAATATGAAGTGACTCTCCAGGTCAGCGACATGCAGAGGTCTGGCTGGAGGGGAGGTCTGCTGCCTGCCCGGATTGGCTGGGTCTCCAAAGAGGGGGTGAACCCAAGCCTTTTCCTCGAAAAGGCTTAATGCAAAAAAAAAAATAAAAAAGACATCTGTCAGGCGTATGAGCGGGGGACCGTCAGGCAGGAACAGCTTCACTAAATGGCAGTGTCTGCGTTGGAAATTGTCTTGGCTGCCTGGGGATGGACTGTGGGGGTCTCCCTTGGGGAAACACCATTGCTGCGTTCCAGCTCCAGGCTGTCTCCCCAGCTTGGGGAGGACAAAAACCTGCACCCATCCTTTAAAAAGCAAGTAGGAACCCCTAATCCTGCATGGACCGCCCTAGCCACGCTCATGCTGCTGGCCTCCGGGGCAAAGATCCCCCAAGCAGCAGCTGAGCACATCTCTT
>NW_009718319.1:2867-21122 GCF_000703405.1 Apaloderma vittatum
TTAGGCATCCTTCATGGTTGAACCAAGAGTTGAGCGTGTCATGCAGCTTTTCAATTCCTTCGCTTTGCCAAGCCCATTGCAAAAAAAGATAACTTTCAGCTTCCTCATTTGAGTCTTTTTCTTTTCTCTCCAACAGCAAAGACGTGGTCTGTGTGGCCCCCTCCCGCGCTCTTCTCAGAGTGAGAGCAAACTGCCATCCCTCTCCTGTAAAAGCTCATTGAGAACCCGCAATCCTCATGACTCTGGTGGGAGCTGGAGGTGCCGTGAGAGATGACCAGCACCTTCTCAGACAAAGTGCTTGTCTCCTGCCTGGCCCCGACACCACCGGAGTTGGCGCTTGTCTCTCCATTTGCTTCTGTGAATATTTCTTCCATCCTGCAGCATGCTGAAAGAGAAACATAAAAAAAAAAAAATAAATAATCCAAAAATATTTTCCTTTAGATTAAGATTTTGCTTAACATTAAGCCCATATGGAAGCCTTCCCCTAAGTGCAAATCTCTGCAAGATCAGCTTATTAGGTTGTGCCCGACTTTACAAAGAGAATGCCGCATGTGCTTGCCAGCAGAAGGGTTGCAAGGCTACTGAACCTATCCCTTTGGGTTTTTTTTCTTGTTGAAATGGTTTTCTTGTGACCGTAATGAAGTGGGAAGGCCGCACACGCTTGGCAAAGAGGTGGATGGGAAGTGGTGCTGGTGGAAAAAAACCAAAAAACACTAAACAAAAAAAGCCAAATCGTGTGGGCTGGAATAGCACCGGGTCGGCTTGTTGCATTTGGCGTGGGCAGGATAGCAGCGGCATACAGAGAGCCCCCTGGGGAAGAGCTGGGAATCTCCTCTGCATGGAAAATATTTTGGATGAGATTTGGGTACCTTAACCCCAGGCTTTATGGGAGGGATCCACCCGGCATATCATCCCTTGCCAGCTCACAGAGACGGTCCTCCATTCCCCATTTGTGTGAGATCTTCTCATCCTTAGGGAGTTCTGGAGAAGGACCAGGGGGAGGAAAAAAGGAGAGGATGCACACCAGGGTCCAAATCAATGGGTCAAAAGAAAGGCAGAATAAATAATCTGCTCAGATCTTACAAAGAAAACAAGCTGCCCTTCTGATAGGGCAAAAAAAGAGCCCTTCCCCATCAGCTGGCCTTGTGCACTTTGCTCGGTGCCTGCCTCGGCATCAAGGAGGCAACAGATTAAGTTTTAGAGCACCAGGCTACGAGCACAAGGGGTCTTCTGCAGTTTTTTTTTTTTTACGAGCTAGTGCCACACTTCATAGCTCTTAACGATGGCACCGTATGAGGTATGTGCTCGGTGTGTTGTTCCAGCAAGCCGAGAGCTACGTCTCGCAGTGTTGCGCCAAAGCATTTTGCGGAGTTCAGAGCCATTTAGAGGCAGGTAAACTCTTTTCAAGGATCATTTCACAGCAGGAACTTGCCTCGATATGAAAATGCACCGAGGTAGCCAGGCGAGAGTGAGGTGAGCAGCAGAGAACATTATAACCACCATAAAGGCCCTGAATAATCATCGCAAAACTGTTTATTTCTCCCTGTATGTGGCACCGGGGATATAAAATGGGATTTACAGCACATAAAGCTGTGAAGAGCTGCCTTGTCCACTCTAGCCAGGTCCTTCAGCCCTGAAGCACCTCTCCAGGGACACTCCCTTCACTTCTCATTCCCACCAGCACGAGCTGGCAGCATACTCCTCACACAAGGCCCTTAAAATTAAAGGTGAGTGGGAGATAAAAAAAGAATACCTTATCTTCGTTTGAAATTAGATCTTGCGTGAGACTTGTCACAGCAAGTCAGATTAAAGACGCATAACCTCCTGTCCCCAGAAATGGGCATAAAAAAAGACCTTTTCTTGCTCTATACCCTCCCAAGCAAGCTCCAAAATAGAAGGACTTGATAATTTTTTAATATTTTTACATTATGCACTGATGGGTTTCACCTACTGAAATTTGTCTAATTCCATGAGAATCAGCGGGGAGCTGGGAGGTGAAAACCCCGAGGGAATTCAGCGTGGCTGTGGCAGAGCAGGGGTTCCCTCTCAGCCCAAAATCCTTGTGGACGGACAGGACCAGTAATTTGAGATAAAAATGTGAATGAAACAATGTACGAGGGAAATGGAAGTACAATTTGTAAAGGCTGCACACAAACAATGCTTCCTGCTATTAATTCAAAGGCACCAATAGCTGAGTGCTCTCAGGGCACAGTATCTATTCTGTTTCCCATTTATACGCTAGAATTGTGGTAGATGTCAGGAGAATTTAATACACATGATGTAGGCATATGAATAAGCTGGATCCTTTTCTGGGAACAAGTATTCATAAGTCTCCATGTGGTTCCACATCTACAAAGACATGAGTATTTTTTTCATGAGATCTGGACTCCATTTCAGAAAAGGAAAAAAAAAAATCCCACTAAAGCCAATGGGGAATCTTTCCGTTCACGTCAATGGATCGCAGAGCCCCAATTCAGGAATGCACTTAAAATACATGCTTAGCTTTAAAGCCAGGCTTAAGTCTCGCTCGAAGCCTATTAGACACGAAGTGGACGCTTTTGTCGAAAGATGAGGAATTTAAATGAGCATTTATGTGCTTACCTGGGCTTGGCTGGCACCCATGACAGAGAGAAGTTTGTAAAAGAAATATTGCAGAAATAGCCCATGGTTGAAGTTGGAGTGAACACGGCAGGTTTGGCTAGACCTGGTCATTGCCCCTGAGCACAGGGTGTAATTTTTTGGGTGAGAAAATGCAAATCCAACAGTAGCCCAATGGTCTTGTATCCCCCTGCTCAGGTAGGAGCCACTGCCAGCTGTGCTGCAGCGAAAGGATGGATTATCTCCAGCAAATAACACCAGCAGATTAAAAAATGGGTCTCCAGCTTGGGCATGGAGAAGGGGAGGGGGTCCCTGGGACGAAGGGAACAGGAGCAGGAACTCCTCCAGAGAGATGGACATCCTTGTGTATTTATTTTCCCCTCTCCCAAGCCCTGAGTCAGGGCTTTTAGCAACCCACAGCCAAACGAGTGACCTGCTCCTGGGCTCCAGGATTCAACATCTGCAGTGATTAATTTCCTCAGGATTAAGTTCCTCTGATTTAAAGCAATAGATAATGGCTAATAAGGGGAAACATCACTATCATAAACACTGCTTTGGCATTTACCATTTGAAATAATTTATATTCTCTGGTCTAGTGGGTTTGTATCACCAGACTTAATGACTGTTTCTGTTTAATTTTCAGATGCTTAATTGCAGTAGAACACTTCAACACCATTAAATTAAAACAAGCTACCAGCTTTTCCTTGCCTGTGCTGCTGGCCTGGCTCCAAGTGACATTTAAAGCGATCTCAGATGTTTTATTCCTGCCACACAGGCTGCTTCACTTGTGAACAAAAAAGTGTGGGTGCTCCAGGGCGGGGGGGGTTGGTTGTAGAGGGGGGGTTACCTACAGCCACTGACATGGGAGCATTAAAAACAGCTCCCAGGCAAAAGGGAACTGGGATGAGGTTTGGTAGCCACAACTGCTTCTCCTCCTCCTGAGGAGGATCCGAGGTATCTGACCGCACCAGCAGCAGGGCAAAAGATGGGGGCACAGAGGGACCCCAAAACAGGAGCAAACCCTGGACAGGAGCCGTCAACCCCCAGCCTTGGCAGCCCACCCCCCACCTTTTCAGCCTGACACAAGCTCTGCTGGGGGTTTCACCATGAGAAATCCTGTTAAGGGATTTTATCTCGGGCAATTTCACATCTTCGAGCAAATTTTCCAATGTGGAAGCACTTTGGGTATCAGGTACCGATTAAAAAAGAGGTAAGAGGAAATGGAGTTCCTCCGTAAGTGAATATTCCTTGGTAATGGATGTTTAGAGTTAGTATGTGTCTTTACAACATCATTCATAGGGGTATTGTTTGCTTCTGACAGTTTTTCTTTTAAGATTAATGTGCTTATGAAAACCTTGTGCACTGCTCCATGAGGCAAGCTCGAAATCCATCAGCAATACCATCGCCATGACACAATGCTGGGAGAGCAAAGTAAATGACAAACAGAATCTGGTTTTCCAGAGGCCAGTGTGTGTTGAAGAGAAATGATCTGAAGCGAAATTTGGCTTCTTGCCAGCCACCCTTCCTGTTCTGCTGTTGGCACTACCAGAGAGGAGGGAGAGAGTAAAAATACACGCAAGGGAGTGAAAAAAAACAGAATTAATTGAGGGGGGAATAACTCAAACCTGCTAGAGTTTGGTCTCTTTTTAGCAAACAAGCATATGGAAAATCCATATAAAAGTTTAAAGACTGTTTCAGCCAAACACGCTTGTTATACACATAAATAATTTCATCGGAGATCAGCGGAAACAATGCAATTAGAGGCAAGTTGCATTTAGCGTGTTGGGATCACATCCAGTTGACATGCATCCCTGTGAAAATTCAAACATCATGGCCCAGACCCTGAGCTACTCTCAACTGCCAAAGCTGTGTTGATTTATTATTATTTTTAGGAGGGGTTTTTTGTGTGTTTGCTCTCCCAATCTTGACCTTGATTAGACAAGACGAGGGTCTGACCTTGACACTGCTCTTTCTTGGACAAAGTTAGCCGTGTGCTCCCACTGGTGTCCTGGTCATCTGAAGGGAGTTATCTGTGTGCCAGATAACCTGGGAGCTACACGAAGGCAGGACCCTCTGCTCAAAGCTGGGAGGCAAAAACAAAAATAATCAACCAAAAACAAACAAAAACACTTTAAACCAACATTTGTGCGACTCTTCCAGCTTTCCAAGGGAAGGAGACTAACAGAGATCATCCACCCATCCGTCTTTCTGACCCCTGTTGCTCAGTGCCCAGCCACATGCTTCACCATCCACTGCAGCCTCAAAAAAAATAAAATAAAATATTGATTTCCTACCAGTGAGATGCAGGGGCTGAGGGAACAGAGAGAATACAAGTCCCTTGAGAGGGAAAACTGCCCACTAGCCCGTTTTATTTCTCCATGGTCAGCTGCTACTGCTCTGCGTGGCACCAACACCATCATCTCTTATTTAGGGCGCTTGAGTCCCAAAATACAATTTGATGAAGCCCCAGTGCCCTTTATTTTTTCCTTCCAGACCTCTTGCCAGGGTGGATTGCTTGCATGAGGCTTCTCATTTCTGCTCTTCAGCAGCAGCTCCATCACATAGAAGTGGAAGAAGTGGAAGTCATCCACTTCTGGCTGTCACCATCATGACTTCTAGGAGGGATGTTTGCAAAGCTGAGCAGACACAGGGAGCATGAGGAAACGAGAGCCACCACATCCACACCTCAGCTTCTGCCAAAAAATAACAGCAAGAAAACACCGATTTGGTAGGAAAGGGTCTCCTGAAGGGGATATCTTTCACCTCTTTGTGACTTCTTCCACAAAAATGTCGTCCTTCAACACCTTTTTTTGTTGACAAAATCTCTGTCAATATGGCCTGAACTTCAAATTTGATACCATCTCTGCACCAAGAGGAACCGGTTGCACAAGAAATGCTGTTGTGAGATGTCTATGTGGAAACGCAAACCGCCTCCTTCCCCCTCAGCCCTGATATTGGGTGCAGCTTGCTTTGTGGAAGGGCATTTCTCACTTCTTTAAACCCTCACTCACCCAAAAAGTTATGCTAAAGCTTTTTTTCTCTTTTGGCAGTGTTACCGGATTTAAAGGGAAATGAAAAAGCAGAGATGAAGGAGGTGCCTTTATCTTATCAGCTATCACTTTTCAGAAACACAGAGGTCTGAAATTTGAAAAAGGAGATAAAGTTCAGCGGGGGTGTCTTTGGCAAAAATTAGAAACATCTACAGGTTGCCAGCACTACCCCTTACATGCATTTGCAAAGCTTTCCGGTTCTAAAATAAGGGGGGAAATAATTTAAACAAAAAAAAGTTTCTGAGATAAACAACTTGGGGCTGGAGTGACTTTTCTTGGTTAGCTGTAGAGTTGTCGGGATGGTATTGGCTCTGTGAGGAGGTTGTTCCCACACACACAGCTCAGGGTATGCCGAGCCCCTTGTTAGAATCGACTGGAAAGTATTCTAAACTCGGAAAAGAAGAAAAAAATACATAGCGAGAATAAAAAGGGAAGCACAGAGCTCCCTCCCGGCGCTTGCACAGCCCAGGGCTGTGCCGGCGGCAGCTCCATCTAGTGTCGCTCGCCGAGAGGTGCCGCCGGGTGCTGGGTACCAAGCGATGCTCTGACCGTGGGGACCCTCTGACCCGGCATCTGGGAGCAGAAGCGTTTTCTTTGGGGTGGGGAGACACACAGTAAGCAGAGGTCTCCCCAAGGCAATGCAGACGCGATGGTTATTCCCTGCTGTTCCCTCTCTCAAAACGGCGTTTCTTCGACCCAATGAGATGACCTGGATGAGATTCTGCCGGGCAGCTCCTCCCACAACGGGCAAAACGGCTCTTGCCCATCACGTACTCCCTGCCACAGTCTTCCTGTAGCAAATCCAAGAAAATGTTTAAAAACACCGGAAATGAGAGCTCCAAGCCCAGGTTTATATACGTTATTATATACCTGTGCACTTGCCAACACACACAGAAGTGCTGCGTATCAAATATTTGCCCAGGGAATCTGTTTCAGGTCATCAGGTAGTAAATCACAAACCCTCCAGGCCACAGGCCAGCAAGTCAGATTTCCCCAGACTCTAAATCTCCCTTCCTGGTGAGAAGCAGCTTCATCTCACCGTGCCCTGGGTGATGCTCACAGGTCAAGGGTTGCCCAGGGCTCCTGGCACACATAGAATAGCATTGTTATGGGGTTGATCTCCACGTGTCATCTCTGTAGGTGCCATCTCCACCCTCTCCCATCACACACAGATCTCCAGGAGCTGGCTGCAGGTTTAAGCAAGGGGTGCCACACTGAGCAGTTGTTATCATGAGCCCCAAAAAGCTCCTGGCCATTCCCAGGCGGCATCTGCCCACATCTGAACAGAAGAGCTCATTGGCAGAAGAGGAAGCCAAGATGAGAAACAGTCAAGGCAGCTATTCGCTTCTGAAGGAAGGGACCTCTTCTGCTCTCACATGCATTTCCAAAATGTTTGTGTTGTTACCAGTCACTGACACAGCTCTAGGTGCCCGCCATCCACTCTGGAAATGAGCATAAGTCATGGAGAGGACTATCTATCCACTCCATTGATGCTTTCCCCCTATCTGGGAGGGCCTTCTAAGGTCACCTTTCAGCAGCTTCTCTGCATTCTTGCACTTCAGCAAAGATCTTGGAACTACATCAACTCACGAATGGTAAAATCAGACCTTAGACTTTAACCACTACTTCTTAAACATTGCCTGAACACTTGGCAGATAAACCCAGGGTCTCTAGCTGGGAAGGATTTATTTTTTTTTTGCTTTTCTAAACCATTCAACAGTCTGTTAGAGATAAAGATACGATTCAGCCAAATCTGAGCAAGGAAAAGCTGATGCTGAGTAGAGGGAAGCAGTCAAATGTTTCACAGAGCAGGTTCAGCCTGCTCAGAGGAAAGGTCATGTGCACAACCAGTGTGCACTTTCCACAGGTTAGGATTACCATTGTATTCTCTGGTTGCATTAGTTTTTCTGTTGCAGAGGTTACAGTTCAGGCCTGTGACAACACACCTGGCCTGTGACAAGTAGGGAAAAGAACACACGAGAGGGACCTCCAGACCAGGGGTGGGGATGGTGGGTGCCTCCATGGGGCCCAGGCTCCCCAAGGGTGATGCTGCAGCAGCCCCATGCAGCTTCGCGTCGTGCCGGGAGATGGCAATCTTCATCTTCCCTCCTCCTCCGCTCGGAAGGGAGCTGCTGCAGGTCTGCTTACCGAGAAACATGCAGGGAATAAAGCTATTAAACTCAACAGCCTCGCAAGATAAGTCCTGGGCAGGGAACCCCCTCTTAAACATTTTTAAATGAATGGGGATTTATTCTCGTATTTAAAGCAATAATGTGTATTTGCCCTGTAGTGCATTATCTCCCTCTATATTCTCAAATAAACTACAGAAAATTAGAGTGTCTCTGTTATCTGTTTGCTATCTGTGGCAGAATTAGAGGCATCATGAACTAAGCTTTGAATCAACAATGTTTTATTGGTTCATGTCACTAAAGGCCGGTTACGACCGAGCTAAATAAGACATCAAGACTTCCTCCCTCCTGCCTGCAGCCCTGTGGATGCTTGTGTGAGTGGCCATGGCTCCTCTTTTTGGGGAGAGCAGAGGAGAAAGAGGTTTGCATCATGATTTCAAGCATTCCCTCACTTTCACAGAAGCAAAAGGAGCTGATGGGGCTTCCCCTCCCAAGGAATGAGAAGGGGACGGCCACAGTGTACTTGCAACTGCTGCATCTGGGCTAAAAAAAGCTATGGTTTAATCACTGCTTCTCCATTATGCTTCTGGAAATAGAAAAATAAAAAATAACAACGAAAGAAAAGAAAAGCAACCCAGGAATCTGCAAGCCCACCTTTCAGGCCTCTGTGTCACACCAGGTCCTTCTCACTTCTGGAAGTTGGAGGAAAAGGACACGCTGCAGACACAACTGCTCAAACGGGAGGGGATGGGATTTGCGACCTCTGGAGAGCTCCCTGACCATCTACAACAGTCAGGACCAGCAGGAGTGGACCTGCCAAAAGCCCAGGCAGTCTCCTCATCCTGCTCAATTCCAAGCAAGCTTTGGCCATTTTTCAAGAAGACAGTGAAAGAGTCGTCCCTACAGACGCACTAGCCCTGATCTACTTTCAGCAAGTGCAACTCCTTGGTAGGCTCCCTGTCTCCAGGTAACAAACTCACATGTAGCTTTAAAAGACCATTTCTAATCTCCCAGAAATGGGGACATGGTCCTAAAAAAGGGCAGCTAGGTCTGAGATCAGGGCAAATGTCTCCAGTGGAAGAGCTGCGGTTGTTCTGGTGCTGATTCCAGCTGGAGGTGCCCACCCTCCCTCCCATGCCACACATTTTCTGACCCAAAGAGGACAAAAGATGCTTCAATCACAAAGACACCCACCTTGGTGAGACCCCAGCTCATGAGGAGTTGGGTAACCCATTGCCTTGCAGCCAGCAAAACAAGAATTATGGTGGTCATCAATATAAGTTACATTTTCCTTATCTGGCTGGTGAGGGAGAAATGGGACAGTTATTCCTAAAAAAAGTCTTAAACATGGTGCAATTCTCCTTTCCTCTTCCTTTTTTTTTTTCTTTGCCCCTCCTCTTCCAATTGTAAAAATGCCATTCTATCACCCCACAAGCCACCTGGAGAGCAAAGTCAACAGAGGGATGACAATGGCAGTATCACTGTTGGGGCATCCATGCACTCAATCAAGCAGCGAGTTCTGTTTCACATCAAGTAACCTCTGGTTCTGTGCATATAGGAAATGCAGCCGGGCTGTTTCCTCAATAAGATGTCCTTACTTAGTTTTTCTATTACTGTTATCAGAGAGGATCAAAACAGACAGATGCATTTACTGTTTTCCATCAAAAGATAATGAAAAGAAACAGTTTATAAAATCAGATTATATGAAAAATTGCCTAATGATTATAATTTCTAAACTCGTTGCTGAATAATGATGTATTCAAGAGTTGTCATCGAATGATGAAAGAAATCTAATATGAAAGACTTTCTCTGTGAAGAATGACTACAGATGAATTGCACAGAGATACAATCCCCTGATAAAGGACAATAAGAGCCTCTAGAACACTTAATAATAGACTACTCAGGATGAATTGAGTATTGCAATAAAAGCCCATAAATTAAAAAGTTTCAGAATGATTTCTGATAAAAGACATGCCAAGGTGAAATAAAAAAAAATATATATATCCTTGAAATCAACAGATGTACCGGCTACAGCATGTTAGGTAACAGAAAACGCGCTCTATAAACTCAGAATAATTGATTTTAAGAAGCATGCTATCGAACCTTATGCACAGCAAGTTTTCCCTTGGAAAATCTTTTATGTAAGTCAAATCAGGGACATACACGTGCAGGCTCCGGGGGTGGAGGTTGGATGCATTTCCACTACGGCTGGTGGAGAAGCTCTGTGAGGAAGAGTCCAAGGATGAAGGTCAGACCTGCAAGCAAGGAGGAAAGCGTGGTTTAGGCACCTACCAGCCTCATCTGGAGCAAGGGCCTCCTCAAGATGGCTCTAACCTACCTTCAAAATCACCAAAGCCCACAAGACTTCATTGGCTTTTGACATTAAAGAATTTGCCAGATCCCTAAAGCTTTCCAGGACAATCTCACTGGCAGCTGTGAGATGCTTGGAGGCAAAGAAACCTCAAGAATGGGTCTGAAGGTTCCTCCTTCCCTTGAGCATCTCCTGCCGGGCTGGTGGTTTGACCCCAGCACGGCTGGGGGCCAACAGGCTGCATGCTGGATCTGCCAGGAGGAAGGTAGAAAACAGGTTTAAGGCATTAGATTTGCTGGCTGTGCTTAAAATAGCCCTGCTCACTCACAGTTGGTGCAGGGAGGCAGGATGATTTATTATAAGCTGCACCAGCATATATTAGTCGTGTCGGACGCTTAGGAAAGGTCTTTGATATGTATCTGAAAAAAAGCTTCAATCCATAAATGAGATAACTTGTATGAATAGTGTCACCCAGAGTATAGATGAAGCTCTCAGACACATCTTCATATCATATAGTGTGGTGTAGGACTACTATGCTTATACAATCTGTGCATTAATTTCACTTAGAAGAGAAATTCATTACCCTGTCTCTACACAAGTGGAGTCAACCCAGCCGGCATGTCACTGAGGCTTTCTTTGCTATGTCCCACAGCCCGTGTTGGCAGGCACAACCCTTAAGTGCAAACTTCCCCCTCAAACCCACCGCTTCGGGCTCCAAACGTCGGTCCACTACAAACCCCATGTCAGTTAGGAGGCAAAGTGAGGGAACAACAGAATCTGTCAAGGAGCCCCTCGCTTCAAATCAAGTCATTACATCCCCACAGGTCTCCTGCTAGCTCTGGGATTAGGCCATGACTAATTACAGCTTTTTTTTTTTTCTTTTTTCCCCTTTAATGAAGGGACACTCAAACGTTTATTGCAACCACAGCAGAAAACAATAATCATAAAGAGTCCCACTAAACACCTGCAATTAGAGCGTTCTCTATTAACTGCACTAATTAACCTCACTAGGCATAGAGCAGCTGCTGGAGAAGCAACTGGGTCCTCCAGGACTGCCAGTATCCTGGAGCAAAGATCCCCTGGAGCATCCTCCCACCAGGCAGGACCCTCCTTCCCAGGCCACGGAGACTGATGGAAGCACCTTCCCCGAATCACACAAATAATGAAGTTGGGGAGAAGGGGAAGGTGGGTGAGGTGGATTTTGATGCTTAATTATTTGGCCACCACTGGTTGCATGGGGAAAATGTTCACTTGCCCATGACAAGGACCTGGGTATACTGGTGGATGAGAAGCTCAACATGAGCCGCCAGTGTTCACTTGCAGCCCAGAAAGCCAATCGTGTCCTGGGCTGCACCAAGAGGTTCATGGCCAGCACGTCGAGGGAGGTGATTCTTCCCCTCTACTCCACTTTCATGAGACCTCACCTGGAGTACTGCATCCAGTTCTGGAGCCCACAAGTACAAGAAAGATATGGACACGCTGGAGCGTGTCCGCTGAGCGTGTCCAGAGAAGGGCCATGAGGATGATCAGAGGGCTGGAGCACCTCTCCTATGAAGACAAACTGAGAGAGTTGGGGTTGTTCAGTCTGGAGAACAGAAGTCTCCAAGGAGACCTTATTGTGGCCTTCAGTATCTTAAGGGGGCCTATAAGAAAGCTGATGAAGGACTTTCTAGGGTGTTGGGTAGTGGTAGGACTAGAGGGATTGGATTAAAGCTATAGATGGATCAGTTTAGATTGGACATTAGGAAGAAGTTCTTCATGGTGAGGGTGGTGAGACCCTGGCACAGGTTGCCTAGAGAGGGGGTGGAAGCCCCATACCTGGAAGGTTTTAAGGCCAGGCTGGAGGGAGCTCTGAGTAGCCTGATCTAGTGGGGGATGTCTCTGCCCATGGCAGGGGGGGTGGAACTAGATGATCTTTTCAGGTCCTTTCCAACCCTGGCAATTCTATGACTGTTTAATTAAAAAGCGATTATTTGTGGAAACAAGCTCTCGCCTACAGTGCCTGAAAACACCCTTACAGAAACTGAGCCCCAGTAAAAGCTGAGCAGGGCAATGAGTCTCCACCAGCCATCCCCCTCCCCGCCCTTCCTAGCTTTGCTCTTGTTCAATTTTGGTTTGATTGGGTTGTTCGGTTTTTGGGGGGTTTCCTGTCTTGGTGGGATTTTTTTTTCAGTTTCTCTCAAATTATTTCTATTTTTAACTTTCTAAACTCCAGGAAAATCCTTTAACTTTCATGTAGGCTCTCCAGTTCTCACAGCTCATTGACACAGTATACAGCAGAATAAAACGAAGATAAACTAAAGACCAAGAGCCTGAGCATCTATCTCAGTAAAGCAGCTATTGTGCTTCGAGTGAGAGCACAGCCCTGTCTCATCCAGCAGCCAGGGTCAGAGTTAGAGGAGAAGGAACCTTTTTCTGATTTTTCCTGTCTCCAGAAGGATCTGTCTTCACGTCACCTTGTTACTGCTCCTGCATGAAACTGCTACCGAACCCCGTCACGCCAAGTTGTAGGCAGGCAGCAGAACAACAGGGAAAGGGAACGAGAGAGACCATCACAGTTTCATCTCACACTTTTTGCCTTTGCTTTTGCCACCCAGCCTTAATTCACTCATGGCACACAGACATAAGACTTGCTCCAGCCAAACACTTTTAATCCAGGGGTGCCCGAGACAGGTCCCCCAAGCCCATGGCCTGACTCCATCACATCCATCCCAAGTCCCTGATGCTCCAGAAGAGGCATTGTCCGGGCTCTCCAGCTTCAAACCAATCACAGAATAATTTCTGAGAAAGGTTCACTCCCTTTCTGTTTGGCTTTGTTAGCCAGAACATTCATATTTTCCCATCTGTGCCTTATTTTAGAGCACCTTCTCTCCCTCCCTTTTTGATAGCAAATGAGATGCTTTTGTTTCTTTTCCTTCTCCGGCCCTGATACTGGGGGGAAAAACTCAAAAATAAAAATGCCACAGCATCTGAAGTGGCTACACATTGGGTAAAATCCTGGCTCCCTTGAAACAGAGAGTAAAACACCCATTCATTCCCCTCTGCCGAGGCACTCACCCCGTGACTTCAATGGGACAAACTCACAGGGCATAAAGTTGTTTGTTGTCCCTTAAATGGCTCCATTGTCTATTGTCGGGGCTCTTTCCTGAGCTCTAAATCTTCCTTTAGCTCTGCTCTCTGCCTGTCCGAGGGCCCTAAGAGCCAAGACACCCTCCAAACACAGCGAGTGCCTTCACAGGGTCCCGGCGTTGCTCCGAGCAAGAGGGTATTTGTCCCCCTAAACACATTTTCTGCCCTGTCTGCGAGGGCCATATAAAGGCCTCCATCCCCTTTATTAATGGGTTTGTGTTGCAGAAATAATTAGTAACTTTGATTTATTTTTCTTCCCCCCTGGGAAGAATAAGGACTATTTGGGCAGTCGGCTCACTGCGTCCCCGCCTCCATCCACCTGCAAATTGAGGCAGGCCAGGAACTGTTCCACTCCTCACCACCCCCCACTCAAAAGCAGGCTGGGCTGAGGTTTGCAGTGCCAAATCCTCGTGGCTGAAAGAGCCTAAAGAGGAAGAGCTTTTTCTAAGAACACATATAGCTGAATATATTAGGCAAGGTTCCTCTCCAGAGCCTCGTGCCTGCCGAAATAAACAGATGAAAGGTCCCCGTCCTCCAGAAATAAACTCGCTTTTGAGAGCATGGTGCTTGCAGTTTACTGCAAGAAGGGGGAAATAAAAATCATCTCAGATCAGTTGAGACGGTGCAGGCCTGCATCCGACTCTTTTCAAGGGGCCAGGGGATCTGCTCGAGCTGTTTTCAGTTCAGCTGCCAGGGAACAGGGAGAAGGAGCTGCAGCCAACACTGCCCGCTCTGCCCGTCCACTGAAGGGTATTTGTCTGTGCTCAGAAGGTATTTGGAGAGGATTCAGGGTTGAGTTTGATGGTGTGGGGTTTGGGGTCTTTTTATTTAAATCCCCATTGTTGGGCGGCTGCAGCTGCCGCAGCTGCCGGGGCGGAGATGCGGGGACTTGCCACACGGTGTCACCGGAGCTCGCCGCATCCCCGGTACAGCCCTCCCCCAGACAGGGACCCCAGCGCCGGCACGAGGACGGGTTGGCTTCGTATTGACCCCTCGCTGGTGGGATTTCCCCCCCTCCCCTCTTTTCCCTTTTTTCGTCCCACTTCTTTCTTTTTCCTCCGTACTTCTCATCCCACGAGCGTCCCCAGAGCATCCCCAGCCTTCCCTCCCCGGGGAGGCAGCGTGGCACAGCTCGGGCTCTCCACTTGTTGGGCAGTTTAAATTTGATTATTCTACCTTAATTCTTGGCTCACTTACATTTTAAGCTAGATTATTGAGCCTGTTCTAATGGTGAGTGCTAAAGATATAGCCTTCTTTGTATCATTACTGATTTACTCCAGGATTGCGTGAAAATACAAGTTGGAAATATAACTTCCCAACCCAAACTTGAGAAACCGTAAGAGACAGTACCAAAATGGACAGAACACTTCGAGTAAAGTGTCTGCTTTACACATTAGCTTTACCCTGGCACCACCAAGTGAAAACCTCAAATGGCACAATTTATTTTTTTTTCCTGGGTAGAAGGGACCGCACAGCTGGCAACAAGGGTTTCAGTGGGTATTTTCCTTAAATTAGATTTTTAGCAGCTCTGACTCCCGGCAGCCCACAAGAAAGCTCTCCTGAAAATTCATACCCAGCTTCAGCTTGTGTGTGTTGTCAGCCCAGTCCAGCACCAAGGTGGGTCATGCTCCCTGTCAAGCATCAAGAACATCCACGTGGGCCAAGGAGATCACGGAATCATGGAATCTTCAGAGTTTGGAAGGGACCTCAAAAGATCATCTAGTCCAACCCCCCTGCCAGAGCAGGATCACCTACAGTAGGTCACACAGGAACGCGTCCAGGTGGGTTTTGAATGTCTCCAAAGAAGGAGACTCCACAACCACCCTGGGCAGCCTGTGCCAGGGCTCTGCCACCCTCACAGGGAAAAAGTTTTTTCTAATATTTTTGTGGAACTTCCTACATTCCAGCCTGTACCCATTGCCCCTTGTCCTGTCATTGGACGCCGCTGGAAAGAGCCTGGCTCCATCCTCCTGACACTCACCCTTGACATATTTATAAACTTTTGAGATCACCCCTCAGCCTCCTCTTCTCCAAACTAAAGATGCACCTACTTCAGTTTTTCCACTGCAGGCAGCAGAGCCAGAAATTCTCCTTTCCCTTTAAACCAGAGCAGAGATCACACAAGAATGTAACAGCAAGAATCCAACAAATCTCTACAGCTAGATATCTACTTCAGGGTTTCCAATAAAAGGGATCAATAAGTCCCTAGTTATGGCCTTCTGGAATGTGAAGCTGGTCGAGACACTTTACAGTCAGAGAGAGGCAATTGCTAACCACAGTTTGAGAGGTTAAGAAAAGGCAGTTGCTCCCTTTGGCCAGAACAGCACAGCAAGGTCCCCCTCCGTACCTGCATTCCCAGGTGTCAAGAAATAAAAAAGCCATTAAAGCAAACATCAACGAGCAGTATAACCCTGCACTTCAGTGTAGCAGCACACATTTACACCAGGTAGGAGTGTTTTGTGAACTTCTCTTGGAAGTTTGGAGTCTTCCTTTCAGCCAGACTTCCCTTTCCCTGCCAGCTGCTTTCACTTGTGCTCCACTTGTTTTCAGAGCCTGGCATCACCCAAAACACTATTTTCCTAAAAAAGGGACCTGAATTGCTCCATGGAGGAGCAAAGCACTGAGATCTCAGCCCACCCCTTCATCAGCCTGGGGTACTACAGGCACTTAATAAGCACTGAGAACAAACACCACATCAGACTCTATCAGCCATTTCCTTGCATCGCTGCTCTCCTGAGCATCCTCTGGGGAACCCTGGCACAGATTGAGACCCATCACAGAGCTGCCAAACGCAGGGATGGGTTGTGCCAGGATTTCTTTCCTGCCTGTGTTATTGCTGGCTTCTCTGATAAGTGTTTTAAGCACACCACCCAAAAAAAAACAAAAACAAACCAAACCCACAAATAATGCCCTCTCTAAATCAAAATTGTTATAGCACTATGAAAGCGATATCCAGAACATACACCTGCTTATAGGGGGCAAGAATTAAATCAAAGCATGCTGCCTTCACCCTGTGGAAAGCTGTTGAAGACCTGGAATTAAACCCAAACAATTTCCCAGGTAGTAAAAGAAGTGTCTTCAGTTATTAAGGAATAATATGGCTTTATAAAAGCTATATTGTACGACAGGACACTAGGGCTAGAAGGTGGCTGGAGCTGATGGCAGGAGATTCGTGCTGTCTTCATGGACCCCATGTAGCTACTTACTAGAGTGGAAAAAAAACCAAAATCAAACGTGCAGTAATTAACAGGCAGCAGGACAACTATCAGCTTCTTTCTGTCTAAACAAGTGGGCTCCTGGTTGCATGCCATCCATCCTCTTCCTCCCACTCCCTGTCCACATCTGAGTCCCCCATCACCCTCCCCCTCCCTTTCCCCACCGCCAGGGGCTTACGACGAATGTGTCAAAGCACATTTCAGAGTAATATGGCTGGAGAGCCACATTCAGACCAGCGTGTTGTAATGTGTCTGACAACATTATATTCTGATCCAGCTCTTCACGTAACCTTCAATTTATTTCTAAGCCCCTGTGTTTATTTAACCGAATCTGTCTTCCGTCGTTTGGAGCAGTAGCACTCAACCTTTAAACAGCCCAAGAGCCACTTCAGCCTCGAACAGATGCAGAGAGCTCCTGAGTCAGGGAGTCACAAAAGAGCCCGGCGCATTGTGCCGCAGGTCCGGCCAGCCCCCCGGTATTCATTGAACCGAGAGGGTCTTTCAAGGGTGGGCTCCAGTCCTACAGGAGCCGGGCAGGGAGGAGGCGTAGGGATGGAGGGATGTAAGGTTGGGGCTTCCATGTGGTGCCACGGCTCCATCCCACAGTCCTGGAGAGCCAAATTTGAGTGTTTGGGCATGCTAGCCCAACCATCACAAAGTCACAGCTCCCATCCCACCAGCTGACCATCAGCAGGTCCGTGTACCAGCACCAACCCATGGTCGTCTTTTGCAGCAGTGGATTCCAACATCACCATCTCTCTCTAAAAGCAAAGATCAGTGCTTGCTAGAGCATCTGGGAGCATCATCACCTCCTTAACAATACAAGAAAGGCCCCCTTTTCCCAAGCTTCTCCTTTTACCACCCAGTACTTCCAAGCTATAAGTCACACACCAGACCAGTCCCAGGTGGGAACAGCCCCAAACGTGATGCCCCAACCTCCTGTTAGTTCCTCCCATCCCACCCACAGACACCACCTCAACAGCCCCAGCACCTACACCCAGTGCCAAATCCATCAGGATTTCAGTCATTTGCTGCTACATTCCCTGAGAGCAGAGAGTCACCAGATGCCCCAAAAAGCTGGAAACTCTCTCCAGATGTTTTCCAAAGCCAAGGGCTTCAGGCACAGGGATCAGTCCTTCCCATGGGAAGGGCTGGGAAGAGGAAAGGAAAACTTTGGCTATGACAAATCCCTCAGCCCATGTCTGTCTGAGGACAAACCCTTGATTGCTTTCTCCCTCAATCAAAGTTCTGTGCTGGCTTTGGGTTCACCACATATCATTTAGAAACCTAATGAAATTTATAGGGAAAAAAAAAAAACAAACCAGACTTGGCTTGCTTTTCTGTTTACTGTTCTCAGGCATAATGAAAATGTTAAAATGCTAAGTCACTTGACACCTGCCACCCCAGTAACACACTTGCTTTATTTTTTTTGTAGTTATGAGAGTTGGTGAATATATTTGAAGCTCTTCAATTCACTTAAGTCAAGAAAGACAAGCTGCATATTCAATGAAATGCCACAGTTGTGACATGTTCCATATCCTCCGCTGTGTGAAGTCCCCTCATCTATTCTTTTACAGACAGTTGCAGAATTTATTCCATTATGAATAAAATTATCTCTGATGTCCTTCAGAAAATAACGTAGGGCTTTTGACTGAATGCAGGAAGTTCAAGGAAAATATTCCAGGTGTCCAGGACATGAAGAACAAGTCACTGAACCTCTTTCACTGAGCTGTCATCTCTTCCTCCGGCTCGCACGCTGCACCCCTGGTTCCAGACAGGCTTCTGCCTTAATGAATAATGATTAACAGCACTGAAGCCTTTAG
>NW_009718319.1:21137-27759 GCF_000703405.1 Apaloderma vittatum
ACCAGAGCAACGAGGGCTGCTACTTAAAAAAATATTAAATTATACCCGTGGCTCATATTCTCCTCTGGTACCACCAAAGTAGTGAAACCAGAGGGGTTTCTAACGATGAAGAAATAGTCTCTCTCTGTTCCTCTACAACATATGACAGGATTTTTTTTTTTTTTTTTTTTTTTTAAGTTAAGGATCCTGATCCTGCTTGTGAGTTTGGTGACAGCCAGGAGGGAAGAAAAACCCTCCAGATGCACTGGGTGAAACAGCATCCAAACATCTCCAAGCTTGGACCAGCTTTATAATCAAGAAAAGGGACACTTCCAAGCACACTGATGACAATGCCTACAGGCTTGCCTACACCAGCATCTCTAGTCTGGAGTGGCTGGAGAAACGGGAGCCAAAGAGTCTGATTCTCAGCCCCGGGCTTTAGAAATACCAACCTTTTTTTTTTTCCTACTGCCTGAAGCATCCTTTTTCTTGTAGAGCCTCCACTTTCAACTTCTGAAATCATCTGCTTCCCTACCTAAGGTCACGAGTCCCATGGCACTTCCAATTATCTAATGTGACCGCGTACTTCTGCTTTCTGTAAAAATCTGAGCAGAACTAGATCACGCGAAAGTTGATTGTTGTATTTATCGGGAATAGGGATACATAGATGCTTTCTGAACAGAAGAATAAAGATGGGGGTATGGACTCATTTTTCTGCGCCTCACAATGTAATTTCTTCCTCTGTTGTCAGCATCATTGTTGATCCTGAAATTATAGTGTCTGAAGAGTTATTCAACAGGAGACACTCAACAAGAAAAAAAAAGAGGGTTCTCATAAAAATAACTGCAACGAGAACATTTAAATAAAATCCAGAGATTACAGAGGCAAAATCACTCCCAAAAGCTCATTTGGTTTCATTCCGCTACATTCAAGTGTTATCGGAGGGAAAGGGAAAGGGAAAGGGAAAGGGAAAGGGAAAGGGAAAGATCCCAAACTGGTTAGGTACAACAAGAAAAAGCCCAGGCATCTCTCCATCTGCATCACAGCCTATTAATTACCCTCAGATTATAATGTTAGTCAGGCATTCAGCTAAACTGCTTTATCAGCTTGCCTGCATCTCTGCTCCACAGAAGAGCTTGGCTTTTGTAGAGGACTGGAGTAGAATTGCTCTTGTGTAGCTCAAAGAGCATTTTCTTTCTCCCCCCCCTTTTCAGTTAATCTCGTTTTTAAGGCCTGCCTGCTGATTTTTCTTTGCACACTTAGCAGTAGAAGCAGGATGCAATTCCCAGTTTCCCCCCAGCAAAGGGATTTGGTAAACCCTAGAGATGCCAGTGCCAAAAAGTCTCCAACCTGACCAGCCTCTAACCAATAGCAGCTTTGCTCCTCTCTGTCTCTTGCTCAAAACAGCATTTTTTGGGACAGCAGAATACCCTCCAGCCCACCTCTGGGGAGGAAATCAGACTGCTTCTATCGGTGAGAATAATATTTTGTGATAAGTGACTCTTTTAGGTTTACTTCCTATTACTTTTTTTTAAAGATCAGGCTTTTATCTCAAAAAGAATCAACATTTTCTCTGCCTTTGAAGAGCAGAACCCTCCTGATATTCATTACTCGACTCAGCTGTTCACTCAGGTCTTTTCCTTTGATGAAAAACTTCGGTTTACAGGCAGTATTTAGCATCCTGATTAGGGATAATGTGACCTACTATTGGAATAAGTGGGGTATGTAGCACTATCTCACAAGGAAAGAGTTTACTTAGTTGTACTAAGATGAAGGAAAAAAAACCCAACAAAAAACAAACTCCTGAGAATCATTATCTAACATAGCTAGTTATTTAAAAAAAAAAAAGAAAAAAACAACTAAAAGGTGCACTTTCTCCTCATTTTGCTTCAAAGAAATGGGGGATCACATCATGCCCAAGACCTGCCAGGCAGTGTCTTGTCCTACTACTCCCTGGGCTTGGAGTCCCGGATACTTAAGTCTTGAGGGAGGAAAAAAAATAAAAATGCAAAACAATAAAGGCACCTCTATACCAAGAAAAGTCAAGGTTACACCAGGGAGAATCACCAGTCAACCCTTTTTTTTAATTATTACTATGAATACAATTAGCAATGACTACAGGGATGCTATTAATTCCAACATAAGTGTAAGTTATAAGCACATCAGTGCCTTAAGCCTGAGCGTCCTGGGCAGGTGGCACAAGCTCCCCACACACTCACAACCCCAGCAGCTCAATAACTGCAATTCATCCCCCCAGAAAAATAGTGACCACATAGTCACAGGAGACTGGAGAAACACAAAGATCTTGTTTTAACAGGAAAATAGATTCAATGTAAACTGGTTTTGGTGCAAAAAATTCCTCAGGATTGCTTTACACCCACAGGGAAGGTTTTAGGGACACTAGAAAAATATTTATTCATAGAGAATAAGAACATCAAATGCTCTCTACAGCACCTCTCTCACCTCACTCAGCCACCCTAGCTACTGGGACATCCTCATGGAAGGGAGCAGTGAATTTCTGGGATTACACATTAGCCAGAACAGCCAAGGTCCCCATTAATAGGAATAGTTATGAGACAGAAGGAGGGGGTTGGGGAAGCAGTTGGTCACACTGTTAATGTGTAACGCCTGTGCCAGCCTTACCTTGCTTTCCGCTTGCCTGCTTTTGGGTATCAGTATCTGCCAGAAACCTCAAGTTGAGAGCAGCCCAGGCAGCAAAGCCTGAATGAGCCCGCAGCAGGGTTTTTGTACCCCTGGGAGGGGGTGGAGGGCAGGACAGGGAGGGAGGGAGGGGTGGGCAACCTCGTTTGACACCTGTCTGTGCCCCTGCTGGTAAAGAGGATCCTTAATCTGGGCTCGGGAGGGGCCTTAACAAGGGAAACCTGGTAAAGTTTGCTCTTCCCAGGACGGTCTTGAGAGTCCAAACTCCTGCTGGGGCTGTCATAGCCCCCACCCCTTTCCTTCTCCCCCAGCTTTGCATACCCTCCTGCTCCCCGTCCCCTCCCCGGATCAGCTTTCCTGGTGTTGGGCTTCGAGGCATGGAGCTGTAGGGAACTGAGTTGATACATCCCCCCTCTGACATTGGGGCAGCCCCCACAAGACCTGAGCTGTTCCACCTGCACTGAGCTCGACTTTTCTCCCCTCCCAGCCCAACTTTGCATGACCCTTGCCATATCCTCTGTCACGCCGTTGCCCTGGGTGTGTCACCTTTTCTCCCAGGGATGATATTAGGTCAAATACTAGGTCAAATCCCTCCTTGGTGGCTTCCCTTCGTCTTACCAACACCTCCTGCAATTCCTCCCGGGGTGCTAACCAACACCTCAACTGCCATCAGCGGCATCCCCGCCGACAGCCTCCCCTCATCCTGATCCCTCCTGACAGTGATGCTGCAGCCATGCTCCCACCACCCGGAGGTCTGGGCTCCTGGAGATGGACGAGTGATTGATGGGGCGCTCGCGATTACGCCACGACGAGCTCCTTATCTGTGGCTTTCCCAGTTTGGTTCCCATGTCGCTTGCGGGGTTTATGGCATCAATGTCACTCCCTTTCCTTCGGTTTCTTTTTTTTTAAAAAAAAACCCCAACCTTTTGCACCTATTTATATGCCTCGGTGAATCTGGTTCGTCTTCAGAATTAGTAAAATTGGACAAACTATCCTGAGTAAGGCACATTATTCCCACTGGTGCATGGGAGACAGGTGAGTACTTATATTTCATGGCTGGTCAGCTGAGAGCTAAATCCACTGAAAGCATCTTCCAGAGGAATTCTTAGTCAAATGTCACAGTGGCAGTGAATGGGCTTTGTTAAGAAAACCAGTTTAGGTGGGAGCATCTTGACCATCCCTCCCTCTCCGTGCCCCACCAGCTCTCACCAATGCTTGCTCCAGCTTCTCCCCATTGCAACACCCAGTGAAAAAAAAACAAATAAACAAAAAAAGAGTGAGAGCCAGAGTGAACCCCTATCCCAGGGAGCTGCCAGATTGTGCTGTGTGCTCAGCCCCACTGGGACAGCCTGCGGCCATCTGTTGATCCCAGGTGTGTACACGCCGAGGCTCTGCCTCCAGAGATAGTCTTCTCCTGGCTCCTCAAACACACCAGTCGCCAGACTCAGGGGTTGTTAGAGTGGCGTATGGGTGTGCTCCCCCATCCCCAGTGTCCAAGGCTCAGACGGTTGAACAGGTTGTCTTTTTTATTTGTTGCAGACAACAGGCAAGGGACAACTCAGTCGGTTTTACAGAAGCTGGTCCTGCTCTTCCTGGAGCCGTACAAGCACCTTCCTCTCATTCCCATCCTCTCCACGGGAGAAAGTCCTTCTGATCATTTTGAATTTCTTCACGTTTGTGAAAGGAGTGGGCATATGTGTATTTGAAAAGTTGAAATATATTCCTTCAGCCAGGGAAATCTTGGACTTCTTTCACCCTACCTGAGCATCCCAAGCAAGGTGGAGCCCATCCTGACCTCTCCAGCCTGGGGTCCAGACTGTCCAACTTGCACACCCACCACTCCAAGAGATTCTGAGCAGGATATTTTTTTAGGAGCAGGGTTTTCTGATCTTGTCTCTTCAAGATGGACTGTGTGTTGGGTGCTAGGATGGATGGAGGAAGCAGACATCTGCTGTTCCACAGAGGTGCTGAAGGAGAAATAGATGAGGAGGGCACCAGACCATGGCAGAGGGCTGAGGAGCAGCTTATCACTGCTTCAGCGTCATTTATTCTCTCCCTGGAGCTCTTCTCAGTGCATCCTCACGGTTTGAGAGTCCAGCCTTCTCTGAAAAAGAACCTGTTTAAGGAAGAGAGAACAAACTCACGTAGAAAAAGTATCCCAACATCTGCTCTTCCACCTTCTTTCCTGAAGCAGCATTTCCTGATGCTTCCACAAACAAATATCTAAACACCTGTGAAGCACATCCTCTGATAAAACCTCCCAGTCTGTTTTTTGCTCACCAGTGAAGACTTCATTTCCATGACTGAGTGAAATGAGGCCACGTGGGTTTGGTGTGGAAATTCACACCGTGGATTTTCCTCTCCTCTCTCCTTCCTGGGGCCCGACGGTTTGGTTTTCAGCAGTTCCAGGGGGTGGTGGGACACATGCATCAGGTGATAAAATGCCCTCCAGAAAGATTTGCTGTCAGTAATGAATACAAAGGGATTGGGGTTTTTTTAATAAAATAGAAACTGCATCTTTTACAACACAGTCTGAGAGACAGCTTGTCCCTCCTGTAGCTACGGACCATCCTCCTCCTCCCCTCATCTCCTCAGCCAGGTGCTTCTAGCTCCGCTCTCCATCCCTCCTCGGGTCCTGGCATCTTTCCCCTTGACCCTCCCTCCCCTGCCCCAAATCCAGCTGTTGCACTATTGCCTTTCTCCCACGCTCCTCCTCCTTCTGTGGGGATGCCAGGCAGGCAGGAGCTGCAGTTGGGAGGGGGGTGGGACCCCGCCATGAGGCGCACCCAAATGCATGGTCCTAACCAAATGTATAGAAGTTCAAACTCAGATCTCTCTGCCCAGTTCTACCTCGGGATGTAGTCAGATACATCCCGGACACCCAGTCAGAATTTCTTGTTATGAAAGCAGAAGGCTTCTCAGGTATGCAAATAAAGAGCTAAACGTTTAGTTTTGTAATTTTATATGGTCAACAGGATTTATTTCCCTCTCCCCCCTCCCCCGAATTTCACTCCCTCGGTCAGCAATCTGGGAACTTCTTTATCCAAACAAAACAAGCTCGGCAAAGTTATTAATTGCTCGGAACAAGATCTTTATCGATTAGTATAAGGATCAATCATTTTATCTGCAGGCAGATATCTGTTAGAGCTGCCTGTGACCAAGGTATTTAGGTAAGAGATATCTGTCCTGGTCCCTGGGGAGTTTCACAGAGGAGTCCAAGGTCTCTCCGGTGATTTTAAAAACGCGGCAGGTGGTGGAGAAAATTCAGAGGAGAAGAGAAGGAGAAGAGTCCTCGTGACCTTCTCTCTAGCCCCAGCGGTCACCAGAGACTCTCCCTTTTCAAGAGGACTTTGTGCTTCTTCCTAGAGAGACAGGGCTGGGGGAGCTTTCCAGAAAATCTCTGCAGCGTGTCTTTGGAAGGGAGATGGAATTCCAGGATGGATGCCCAGAAAGCCCCTTCTGGCGACCTGTGTCCTGCCTTGTATTTGTAAAGAGGAGGGTGGTACCTTTTGCAGGAGCCTCTTTCAGTCGGGTAACACTTTCCATCCCCAGCTTCGGGAAAGTCGGACACCTTTTCTGCTTTTCTTCCACCTTAAAAAAAAAAAAATTACGGTGGAAAATGAAAGGAAACCCCAAAAAAGGGGCAGCGGAGGGGTGGGCTGCAGCTGGAGCCGGCTCTAGCAGTCCAGCTCTAATCTCTCGCAAACCCCCGCTATCAAAGCTTGGATCAGCATATCTAATGTAAACGAGCTTTCACACATAAATAACGTGCCACATCTGGCTATTTGGTTTTTATAGCGTCTTAGCTACCGAGCGATTTATAGAGGGTGAGCTTGTTAAAGAGCAGCCGGGGCCAGGCCGAGGGAAGTTGCGGGCTGCCCCGAGGGTGGGAGGTGGGAAGGAGCCGAGGTGGGAGCGGTGGGCGAGGGAGGATTTGGGCAACGTCGAGGTGTGGGAGAGGGGTAGGGGGGGCCGGACCCCG
>NW_009718320.1:0-4281 GCF_000703405.1 Apaloderma vittatum
TGGGCCGTGGCTGCTGGCAGAGACAACAGCCTTCCTATCCGGCCGTTGGTGCGACCTGGGAGAGAATATCTGCGGTGAAATAGGCAGAGCTGTCGTGTGGAGCCTGGAGTTACACTCGGCAGTGCCTGGGGCGTACATACTGAGTAAGAGTCGGTGCTTTCGGGGGGCCTGCTGAAAGAAGGAGCGTGTTCTGGACACACACTGCGTGCTGATAAGCGAGGGGATTCGGAGTCAGCACTAGGGCTGATGCGCTGGAGGAGGGAGGCACTGCTCTGCTGCGCTTTGTAACAGCCCTTATTATGTGGACACAGACACAGCCTTTGTGGTGTTCTGCTAAGGAGGTATTTAGCCTGCTAATGCCAACTCCTGAGCTGCCCTGGCCTCCACAAGGATGCTGAACCCCAAACAAAGATATGAACAATGACAACAACCAACAACAAAGTCATGTTGATTTCAAGCTCTGTTAGAACAACACAGGAACAAATCAATGCCTGGCAAGCAGAAAAGGACAGAATCAGTGGGAAAGGATACCACACATAGTGGAAAAGGGAAGGGGGTGGGCAGACAGCAGCTATAAAAAGATACCTCTAAGGACCCCTCATCAGTCTCCTCCTCCTTTTAATTCCTTTAGAAGTTAATTCCTGTTAGAGGGAAGGATGGGCAGCTCTGTAACAAAGCGGATTAGCCAGATACAAGGTTTGTTCCAAAATAACAAAAGTTATTACGTAGTAATGAGGTTTAGTTAATAGATTCACAGGCTTTAAGGCCACTGGGATTCATTCCTCTGGACATCCTGCTTGTGGAGCAGAGGCTGCCGAAGTTGCCCCGATGATTTCTACCTCCTGCCTCTTCCATGAAGCTTCAGGCCAGAGCTTAGGAGCTCAACCTACTGTCCTTATGCACAGGCAAGCTATGGAGACTTCCCAGCGTTCTTGCAACTGTTGTTTCTGTGATTGGTTTTCTTGTCCTTGGAGTGTGTATCTGGCAAGTTTCACCTTTAAACTCATTATTTCTTTTCCCGATTCCATTAAAGAGATACTTCCGATTACCCATTACACCCTTGGACAAGTCTCTCAGAGTTGCATGGTCCAACTTATATTTTTCCCTAGTACTATACTCTCCCATCTCCCTTAAATGTTTTGCCACTGGCACCCAAGCTAGCCTCTGCTGAGGTGTATGGGGTAGATCAGGCTTCAGCACTACTGTTTTAAGCATTCTGCAAACCCAGGCAGAAGACATCTTGGGGTGGTTACCCTCACTTCACACATCCAGAGTTTCCTTCACAGGCCCAGCAGCAAGAGATTTTTGTCCGTGAATGGAAGTAGCCAAAGCTGTGATTATCCAGTACACCAGGCAGGTCTGTTCTTACCCTTGGCAGCCCTTTGGTGCTGTGCTTGATGATGGTTTGGCAAACGCTGAAATTGCCCCAGTCATTCACTGAGGGCTAGGAATGGGAACACTGTTCCTGGGGACTTGCGGGTGACACAGAACAGGCACAGCAAGCACATGAAATTCCTGCCTGGTTTGTTGCAAACTCAAATCTGAAATCAATCGCAGAAAGAAAAACTCAGGATTGATCAGAGCTTGATCTAAGCAAGGTGACACTTCAGTGCTAAGTCTGGGGTATGATAAAGGTTTTCCTTCAAGAATATGGGGAGATTTGAGCCTTGGCCTGCCAAATCACAGGCCTCAATCATTTGAGACAAAAATGTAAAGCCACTAGCAGCAGCAGCAATAGACCGTTAGCCCTGGTGCATCTTATTGAACCAGAATGTATTATTTTCCTGATCCTGTGCAAAGCAAAACGCATCACATTTGGCACAGTTCTGGCAGTTAACTTCTAAGATTTATTACACAGTGCCATGGGGCCTCTGTTCTGCAGCTTTTTGTGAGTCCAAAATTTCCGTGAAGCCCAAGGGGACTTCTGCATGAGCAGGAAAGGCAGGAGAAGAATACTTTGGTTAGGCAGTTTTTGTTATTTCTAGGGGAGGAAGATCATAATATGTAACATATTTAATTGCATCATACTTATTTTTTTTTTATTTGGGGATGTCTCTCTGTGCATGTCCTCTGGGGGGCTGATGGGGATGCCTTCTGCTTTGCTGTATCAGTTGCTTTAGCCAATTGATTCTTTCCTAGGTTTCTAAAGCACATGCCGGTCAAAGATGTGGAGGAGGAGCCCCAGCTGCTTTATATACCATGGTGCCTGCAATAGTAGGGCAGGGGTTTCAAAGGTCGCCCATCCTTTCCACTCCTAGTACAGGAACACAGGAAACACTCAGAGGCTCAGGAATCCCTTTCATAAATCTGTAAACAAATTCCACTAAAAACACGGAGAGAAAAAAACAACCCACCTGGTGTTTCAGATAGTCCAAAGGACTGGGCTGTGAGGAATCCCCCCTTCCCCCTAGGAAAATAATCCCTAATACTGCAAAGGAGTGGTGGTTACCCCTCCCCCCTTGATTTTTAGGGATGGTAGAAATATCATTTTAGATGGCGACTAGCCATCAGAACAGAAATCCAAAAGTTATACAAGCCCCTTCCTCTACACCCCTGTGAAATCTGTTTTAGGCACAGATACTAGAAATGGTGTAGTAACTTGGCTGACACTTACATAAGTTGTCATGCTAATATAGTTCTTGAAAATTGCAATTAAAGCATGAAACAACATTTGGCTGAGAAAAAAAAAAAAAAAAAAAGGCTTGCTTGTAGTCAAGCACTGTTTTGTCCGCCCAGCATTTTGGCTGTTCAGCCAGCACAAGAGTTTTCTGCTGATGCTGACATGTGAGGTAACGTCTCTGCAGAAACCTGCTGTAATAGGACGTTTCAGGCGTACCTCTCCAAATCCTTCCCGCTGGGTAACGTGGTTGAGCATGGTCTTTTGGCAATGTACAGGAGAGATGGGTTTGGTAAGGGTTCTGCAGGACACAACTGCTTTGGATGGAGTCTTTCCCTGGCAAGCTGATACACATCCTTCCCTGGGGCTGAAGAGTCGCTGGGCTGGAGTCAGGGCAAAATGGCTTGTCCAGATCTTTGCACACACAGCTCCTGTCTGCTCTGGGATGACTGCCGCACATTCTCGGGGACAATGGGGCTGGGCTGGTGGACAGCCCTCAGGGGACCACGTCCTCGGGGCTGCCGCCTGCCTCCGCGGAGGAGGAAATGTCACCCAGGAATTGCCCCACGCTGGAGAACTGCAGTTCCTCCAGGGCTGTGTGGGGCTGTGCCCACGCTCCCCAGCAGTGGCTGCTTTCCAGCCGTTCCCTGCACACACGCAGCCTGGCGACTTGAAAGGCTCAGTGGGAATGGACATCTTACATTATGTTTTACAGTTATGATTGGAAGGAGGGAAGAAGGGGAGGAGGAATTGCTCTTTAAAACATTCCTCAGCGGGTTTTTTCAGCTGCTTTTGTTTGATGAAGAGCCCACAGCAGAGGCCTGTCATTCTGAGCTGGGAGCGCATTTGACACTCCTGTCTTAGCCGTGTACCCGGTGTGTATTTGCTGCCGTGCTGATTACATTAACTTCTGTGTTTATAAACATTTTGAATCAGTGCAGAAAGCCGTGCTGAACAGAATTTTAAAGCCAGCATCAGTTTTATTTTTGCCTTTTCATCTGTAAACACACATAATGTGTCTGCAGCACAGTCAACAATGAGGGATCAGAGGTGCAAAGGGCTTCCTGAGCTGATTCTCTGCTTGGCTTCACTTCTGAGCTCTACTGATACAGCCTCCTACATGCCTACATTAACACACATACACACACACATATACATGGCAGAGACAGACAGCAGACACTCCTTCAGATCTGAAGGCACCATCGTTTTTTAAAAGGCAATTCAGTGCTGATAGTCACTCCAGTCCTGCTGTTCTCTGGATAGGGCCAGCTGTTGGAGAAGGAATGAACTGAACTGGTGAGAAAATTGCCTCCCCGTTAATGGAAGCTGATGCAAGTTGTAAGCAGTCTGCAAACAGCAGTGGGGTTTTTCTGTCCCCCTCTGCTGAAGGGTTTGCAATAGCTTTGCTGCAATGCTATCCGGGTGCCTTAACCCTCTCAATCCCCACAGCACCCCCTTGTGAGGCAGGAATTAAGCCATAATCCTCATTATACATGGAGAAAAGAAGCCCGGGGAGATTAGGAATCCCAGCCTTGCGGAAAGCAGTATGAGTTCTGCTACGGGCTTTCAGCGGAAAGCGGGTGGGGGTTCAAGTCTGGTGGCCTTGGGAGGACCCACGTTTTGGAAGTGCCTAACAACGGCGGATACGAGGTTCTCGGCGGCAG
>NW_009718321.1:0-551 GCF_000703405.1 Apaloderma vittatum
AGATATTTTTTTTCTCTCCCTCCCAACATCCCTTAGATATTTTTCTCTCTCCCCTCCACCTCCCTGTAGTTAGTTATTTTATTCTCTCTTCCCCCCTCACCTTCCCTTATTTATTTTTTCTCTCTCTCTAACTCCCCTTAGACATTTTTCTCTCCCTCCCCACCTCCCCTTAGTTATTTACTTTTTTCTCTCCCCCCAACTCCCCTTAGACATTTATTTTTTTTCTCTCCCTCTACCTCCCCTTAGATATTTATTTCTTTCTCCTCCCCACTCCCCTTATTTATTTTTTCTCTCTCCCCCTCTCACCTCCCCTTAGATATTTTATTTTTTTCTCTCTCCCCCTCTCATCTCCCCTATTTTTTCTTTCTCCCCCTCTCCCCTCTCCTTAGATATTTTTTCTCCCCACCACCTTCCCTTAGATACTTATTTTTTTCTCTCTCTCCCCCCTTAGATATTTTTCTCCCCCCTCTCACCTTCCCTTAGATATTTTATTTTTTTCTCTCTCTCCCTCTCACCTCCCCCTAGATATTTCCTTTTTCCTCTCCCCCCTC
>NW_009718322.1:0-677 GCF_000703405.1 Apaloderma vittatum
AGAGGAATCTTCAGCGTCCTCTACACGGTGCCAGCCACCATCGTCATTGCCTGCTATTTTTACGAGCAAGCTTTTAGGGAACAGTGGGAGAGGAGCTGGGTTGCACAAAGCTGTAAGAGTTATGCCATCCCCTGCCCCAACAACCACAGCAGCCACCACCCGCCCATGAGCCCCGACTTCACTGTCTTCATGATCAAGTATCTCATGACCTTAATCGTGGGCATCACCTCGGGCTTCTGGATCTGGTCTGGCAAAACCCTGAACTCCTGGAGGAAGTTTTACACCAGGCTCACTAACAGCAAGCAAGGCGAGACCACTGTCTGAGACCCCTGCCTGCCGGGCCGGGGGGATGGTGGGCAGCCGGAGGGCTGGGGGTCTGCCTTGGGAAGCGGCTCCTTATCCGCAAACTTTGGGGACCGCGAGTCGCTTCCGCAGGCGTCAGGGAGCAGAGGACGAGCCCGGTGGGAAGCCTTGTGCCCGGCTCTGCCCTCCCCACTCCTCCCGGGCTGTCTCATGTAGGGACTGAATGCACTGTTCAGGTTGGGGGAGAGGGTTGTAAATAGCCTCTGTAAGATTTTGTAAGTATATTTGTATTTAAATTACAAAAAAAATCTCACTTTTTTTAATTATTTAGGACACTTTTAACACGTTTGCGGATTTTGCTTCCTCGCCCCTCA
>NW_009718323.1:0-5911 GCF_000703405.1 Apaloderma vittatum
CCGGCACAGCGGAGGGGCCGCTCGTTTAGGTGCGCGCGTGGCTGTTTCTTGTTGTGTTGATCCCGTCGAATGTTCTCTTCTTTTTCAGCAATTAGAACTAATCACGCCCTTTCAGCTGTATTTCAACCCTGAGTTAATATTTAAACACTTTCAAGTAAGTGTTTTTTAAGGGGCGGGCGGGTTTTGAGTGAACTCTTGAGTGTATTGAATTTCTATTTTTTAAAAGGTGATGGAAGTGGAGTGCTGGTCACTGTATCTTAGCATAGATCTTAAATTCATTGACTGTGAAGGAGATTTCAGTGACGTTGTTACTTGCTTTTGCATTTAGACAATAAAAATCAGCTGTCACATTTAATAAGTCTTTGTATTTGTCTTATTTCCAGGTATGGAGGTTAATCACAAACTACTTATTCTTTGGACCAGTTGGCTTTAATTTTTTATTTAACATGATCTTTTTGTATCCTTCATCAAGTTTATTTTCTTTCCTTGGGAAGCAGAGCTCCGGAGCACAGGGGCGTTGCTCTGCGTGCCTCCAGGCAAAGGTCCAGTTCTGCTCCACGGTGAAGCTCCTGGGAGCTGATTGATGCCGACCTCCCTGATGTCATGAAAGGACATCGATGGGATCGCCTTCATAAGTTGTCAAGAGTTTTTCCCATTCGTTTTTGGGGTGTTAAGACTTTTTTGCACAAGCCTGATCCTTCAGGTTGGTTCTGACAAATGGGAGAAAATTCCGATTAAATGTTTTCGCCCAGCTCTGCCCTCTCTGCTGAGGCACCTGGAAGGAGACAGATAGAAAACTTGCATCTAAGCTTGTGTGTAATTGAATCCTTTTGCGCTTGGATCTTTCTTTAAGCTCACTTGCAATCACGTTTTCCTGACCTGCCACTTCAGATATCGTTACTGCCGAATGCTTGAAGAAGGCTCTTTTCGAGGCCGGACAGCAGACTTTGTATTTATGTTCCTTTTTGGAGGACTTTTAATGACCGTATCCTTTCTTTTTTTATTATTCCAAACTGTTTTAGGGAAGCTACAGGTATGCGAATGAGCGCTGAAACCATCATCGTAGAATGGCCGAGGCTGGAAGGGACCTTAGAGATCGTTCTAATCCAGCCTCCCTGTCGCCAGGGACGCCACCTCTCAACTAGATCAGGCAACACATGGGGACCGAACGGGAAAACATGATACTGCATTTATCTTATTTCTTAGGTGATAATACATTTTACTATGAGGAATAGTGTTAAAGTACTTTTGAACGGTTTGTGACTCTTGCTCTTAAAAACCAGGCTGGTCTTTCAGGCTTTTTATTGCTTAATCGGATTATGGAAATGAGATCATCAGATAAAAGGGGACTGCTCAGGTGTGTAACTGCACTCAGGCTGTGGCAGAGAAGTGCTGTTGCTTCAGTGATTTCATGCTAAATTATACTTTAAAGGGATTATTCGTGCCGCAGGTGCCCTGAATCCTGCTCTAGCTGTTGAATTTGGTCAACCTGGGGAAGCAGAGATCCAAATTGCACAGAGGATGTACGATTACGGGTCAAGCTGGAGACTTCTCGCGGTTGACCTCACACCAGTTACTTGGTGAACTGTTTTCTTTAACTACCCGTCGCAGCTTTTTGGCCTGTTTGTGAACTTGGTTTTCTTGGGCCAAGCCTTCACGATAATGCTCGTGTACGTGTGGAGCCGCAGGAATCCCTACGTCCGAATGAACTTTTTTGGTCTCCTCATCTTTCAAGCCCCGTTCCTACCCTGGGTTTTGATGGGCTTTTCGCTACTTTTGGGGAACTCCATCATCGTGGATCTCCTGGGTAAGGAATGGCAAGAATCACAAGGATTCATTCCTGCTGGTGTTTTACGTGGAACAAAGAATGTGGAAAAACATGAAACCTTTTACTCAGTATCAGTTATTCTGCTGTAGCGGTGCCAGGTTTACACCAGGCTTCGTTTCTAAACACCATAGCGTACTGTAACAAGGATGGAAAGAGCTGATGCTTTGGCTTCCTATTTTTTTAGAATCAGCCCAGCTACATAATCTGATGGTGGCCCTCAGACTACTGAAGTAAAATACCTTATATTAGTACTTTTACCAACTCTCATAAAGCCCTAACATCAGTACATTTAATAATGACAAGCAGTTTTCCTTGTAGTAGTATCTTGAAGTGTACATTAAGCTTTTCATCTGATGTCAAGGTTCTTCGTTGGTTTTTGTATTTTTAGATCTTTTCTCATATTTTCTGTGAAAGAATGTGCGATTTGTTGGGTTTTTTACCTGAAAACTCTTGAAAGCATTTGAAAGTTGGGAAGGAGAAGCATTGAAAATCACCATTTGCCTTTGCTTTATGTGCTAGGTATTGCTGTGGGACACATATATTTTTTCCTAGAGGACGTCTTTCCCAATCAGCCTGGTGGTGGAAGGCTTCTGAGAACACCGTCTGTCCTGTAGGTATTGGTGCCGGATTTGGAACAGGTGTAGAAAAAGCGCTTGCGTGGAAAACCGTATCGTTCAGTCTTCTGGTCCGTTCGGCAGCTTGAGCATCGGTGCTTGCTCTGTTATTTAATTCAGGGAGAAGGGTCTTATGGATGTGGGAGTTGAAACTAACTTCCTGGAGAGAAGAGCTAAAGGGGTTTAATTCCTTCGGTGATAACACTTGTTAGTCTTTGCTGACTGGGTTTTGCCTGTTGGTGGCACCAAAGACACGTGTCTCTTTTTGAGGCGTGAGGGCTGAGTCCTGCTGCGTTCAGAGGCGTTATAAATATATCTAATATTTTTTTCATCTGTAAATCATTCTCTGTTTCGCACCTTTGGCCAAAGGCTTCGGCGTTTGCGCTGCTGCGTGGTGCCACTCCTACTGGGAGTGCACGGAGGCTGTGGATCTGTTGTGCTGTGCAGCAGCCACGGGGAGAGCCTGAACAGTGGGGCAGTCGAGTTGAGCTCTCCGAGACTCTCAGAATTCTCTAGAGCTCAGCCAGTCCTCTTTTTTTTTTGTTGAATTCGCCTCCCAAAGCCTGAGTAATTAAAATTTTGTCTTCAGACCCGTGCTGAGTTTAACAGGTGGGTCATGCTTGTTGGATTGGACACGTACACTTTATTTCTGATCCCGGTCAGCTTTGTATTTGGCAGGTGATGGCTGCAGGAGCGCCTCTCGCGGGGCAGCTGCCTCAGTCGCTTGTGTACATCTGCGCTGATCTAACTTGGCCTTAGCAGCTGAGGGCAGCTTCTGGCGAGGGCTGACTGCATAAAAATGCAACTCCAGAGAAATCAGGTATCCAGTTACCCACATGCAAGAATTTTCTGTCTTCACAGAGCGTACGCCCGTGGCTGCGTGCGGGAGGGCTCCTGAGGCTGTTGGAGCCCTGGGTGCTGTCTCAGTAACTCCCTCTGGAAAAAGCGTCGGCCTATCTTCAGGCTGCCATTTAAATCCTGTTACTTGTCTGTGTTCAGAAGGCTGCTTACGATTCTGTCTGGGTCTACGTGGATTGTTTTTTTCCTTTTGTCTTGTGGATTATTTTGTTTTCCCACCAGGTGCTTGAATTTTCTTTGATGTTTTAGCTATAATACCCCTGGAATTTTCCTTTTTCCTGTTCTGAAAACTTCTCTGAGATGGCCTGTCACTCTGGCTGAAGAGAAATAATCTGTTTAGCTAAGCTGGTCTAAGAACTGCCTTGTTAACTGTGCTTTACTTGTAAGAAGGTTTGGATGTAATGATTCCTTGTATGTAGCCTGCGATTTTTATTTTTTGTGTGTTTCAAAGAGTCTTCTATTTTTGTTTCTGGATAAACAAATTTAGCACGAGAGAAGCTCTAAAACTAGTTTTGGGAGCGGCAAAGTAACGTGTGAGTTAAAGGATGGTTTTTTTTGTAAAAAATAGGAAGCTGAAGCCTCTAATATTGTCTCAAATACAGTCTCCTCTGTGGATTTCAGGTCTGCTTGTCAGTGCCTGCATCGTGCCTGTGAGATTGAGATAACGCTGCCTGTGTTTGACTCTTACTTTGTCGCCTTCTGAAGATATGAAGAGCTCCTTGATAACCTGTTCATGTTTTGCACCCTGGATGAAATTCTGCCTGACATTGAAGGTGGAATTTTAGCTTTCAGCCAAATCTCTTCAGTCTCAAGTTGTTTTAGGCACAGAATTTCCGACCTTCTTCTGGGTGGCTCCTAACCAGAGAGCGAGCATGACTTGCCGTGCTTTGGCAGAGTGTTTCTGAGGGAGGACTCTGTTAGATGTGCAGAATTGGAGCAGTTTTGGTTGTGAAATATATTCTAAAAGAAAAAAAAATATTTTCTGTTTTTCAGGAAAGCAATATTTGATACACCGGATGATGATCCTAATTACAATCCCTTGCCCGAAGAACGACCGGGAGGGTTTGCGTGGGGAGAAGGTCAGCGCCTTGGAGGCTAATAAATGTCTGTGCCAAAACCCAGCGACAACTGGGAGAGACTGACTGGAGTGAAGTTCCGTCCTGGGGACTTTCTCGTTCCCCATCACAGAAAGGACACTTTTGGACAGCTCTTTGGTTTTGAATTCAAGCACTTTATGAAATGACAGTCTAATCCAAGACGCTTCCTGATTACCAGTGTCTTTCCCAGTCAGGGAATTTGTTGGACTGGTAATGAAAATACTAATCCAGTGGAGCCAAAAAAACCTAAAACTGGAAACCATTTCCTGTCAGCTTCAACGAGTACTGGTTTAAACTGATTTCTAAAGCTTTTTTTCTTTTTTTTCAAGTTATTTGATACAGGAAACTATATGGGGAAACTTTACAGGGGACACAACCAACCTTTTGGGTTTTAACTCTTTTTTTATTCTTGGATAAAAGAGCTACAAGCTGAAAGTGCAAGTCCCTGTTTTAGTGGCAAAAGGATTTTTTAATCAGAGATGCTGCTGTCTCCAGTCTTGTTTGAATCGTAAGAAATGCAACATGCAGCATAATGCAGGCTTTTCACTTTGCTGGTTGGGTTTCTGGAACGTGCCTCTGTGTGAAAACACTTGCAGGCCGAGGCTACATTTTCATGGCTTTTCCCCCAAAGACTTGCTTGTTCAGGTGTCCAGGTTTGAGTCTGGTTTAAATAGGTAGTTCTACAAAATCCACTGCCACACGTGCACGGTTAATAACAGTTTTTAAATGACTTGGAATGCCGGGGAAGGAAACTTGTCTGGAGTCAGAGCTGCTCAGATATCTCGGACAACGAGTTGAATAAAAATAAAACATCGTGTGGATCCTTTTTGGTTAATCCTGTGTGTAATCCTGTAGTCTTGAGGTGAAAGAGCAGAGATCAGGAAAAGCAAGTCCCTAAAGAGAGAGCGTTAACACAGGCTCTTCCCACGGGGGTGTCTCGGAACCGCGAGGAAACAGGAGTGTCTGCTCGAGGGGTTAAATTCCTAATTTGTGTGTGAGGCTTATTGCAGGAAAGCTGAGTGTCCAGCACGGGTCAGTGAGCTGAGGGGGATTTGAGTTGAAGTTATGTTGATGATAAGTATCCCTGTGAGAAGCCACGGAGGGAATTGGGAGCACAGTTCTGCGGGTTGGATCCTGTGGACTGCTCGGGGTCCTGCTTTATTGAGTGTACCATGACAGGTACAACGAGATCCTGTTAAAACTGCATCTTCCAGATTTGGGAGGGTAGGCTTACCCTTGGCGCACGTAATCGTCTCGGATTTTGCTGCTGGCGACGGGTTTTTAACTGGTTTGTACTCCGGGAGAACGCGTTGGGAGCTCACGGGGAAATGCTTCGTGCACACGCAGCATATTAGAGGCTGAGAAAATGGGTGAGTCCGCTTCCATCTGCATTTTATCTGTTAGAGGTTATTAAAACTTCAGAGATTTTTTTTTTTTCCCCTAAAAAGACTTCAAACCTTGCACTCTGGGAGTATTAAAAATATTTTGCTCGGCGGGCCGGGCCCGGGGACTAC
>NW_009718324.1:0-10121 GCF_000703405.1 Apaloderma vittatum
GTGAAACACCCTGTCCCACCCACAGTACGCATACTTCAGGATGGGGGTCCAGCAGAAGGAGATGGTGAAGGCCCGGCTTTTTCGAATGCCCTTTGCCGAGCTCAGAAACCGGCACATCTTCTTGGAGCGCCGGGGGCTCTATGAGACCCCACACAAAGGCCAGACCCAAACCAGCAACCCAAAGCTGAAGGACATCCTTCAGCTTCCAGAGAAAGACTTCCTGGCCAGTCTGGCCCTGTCCACCTCAGAGGAGTACGAGGTCTTCAAGAAGCTGCTGGCTCAAGAAAGGGAGGAAGAAGAGGAGGAGCACAGGGATGCCCTATACACAACAGAATACGAAGACTTGGCCAGTGAAGGAAGTAATCAAGCCTGGAACTGAGATGAGGCTCCACAGTACCCAGGCTGCCCTGTGCTGGTGCATTCCACAGCCCCACTGCACTCATAGGTGTTGTGGGCTTCCACACAACACAGGTCTGAGCCATGGTGACTGCAGGGCCTCAGTGAGGGGCAGCAATAAATCCTGTATATCAGAATGCAACACTGACCCTCGTTCTTCCTTATTGACCAACTACTTTATCCAGTTTCCATAAGTTTTTATTAAAAAAAAATCAAACCAAAATAACTAATTTATTGACAAGGCTGGTTGCATTACATATTATGGAGGATATAGGGTGGGAGGCAGCAGGGCCACACTTCCCCTTGCTGTGGTGACAGGCCCCATGGCAGTGCTGGCTGTGCCCAGGGACTGTGGTGAAATATGACTGTCCCAGAGTAGGGTCACCTCCACAGCCTGTGCTGGCACTGGTTTCATGACTGACCCGGCTGGAGTACAAAGGCTTTTTGACAACAACCCCAAACCCTTCCCCTCCCTCGTGGACAGGAGAGGCTGGTCTGGCTTTCCCCTTGCCCTGCTCTTCCAGGCAAGGGCTGGCTTCTTCTCCTGCCCTGGGTAGGAAATACTCTTGTGCTCACCTTGCAGCAGAGACTGGAACAGGATCAGGCAGCCTTGGAGGAAAAGTGAGACATGTTCATCTCCAACTGATTCTCTTCTGGCAGCAAAGCTAGAGCCTGTGTAGGAGGGGAGCATCACAGGGGCCAGATGGTCATGGCTTTACATTGGCCCTGTTGCTCCTAGATGCCTCAGCAGCCACTCCTCGAGGCCAAGCACTCTTACTGCTCCCAGGAGCACCAAAACTCCTAGGACTGTTCTGCTCCAAGAGCATCTTCCAGGCTGCAGCTCAGCATGTGTGGCTGAACAACAAAGTGCCCTGCAATGCTTGCTGGAGGGGCAGGCTGCCTCACCAGGGTACCCCGCACACACACTGACAGGGAAATAACGCTCTATACCATAACTGCGATATATCTCTGGTATGTATTAATTTATAATATACAATGTGTATGTTAATACACAAATCTATGTTTAACTAGCGTTGTCATACAAATTCACAAAATCTAGGAGTGTTTCTAAGCTACGCTTTTTCCTTGCCTGCCTTGCCACAGCCCATGGGGCAGCCACTGCATACCAGTACTCTCCACAAACAACACAGCACTGGAACCTCAGCCCCAGCTGGTGCCAGGGGGTATACAAGCCCTTTGAGCAGCTCAGGGGAATGGCACACAGAGCTTGCTTCCTCACTGAGCCCATGCTGTGCCCTGCACTGTCTTGGAAGTGATCAGTGACAGAACAGGTGGGGTGTTACACCTCAGCTGACAAACTTCACCCTGCAGATCAGTTTAAAAATTCTTTCTAGGTGCTCTGTTGCTTTCTGAGATGGAATTTTGGTTAAAACCAGGGACTACTTACAAAGCAAAGAAAAAGGGCAGGCAGTAGAAGCTGCCTCAATTTCCCCTGTGAGATCAGAGGAGACAGGGATGTGCCCCCACTGCCTGTGCTTGCCTCCCTGCCCACTAGCTCATCTACATAGGGAAGGTCTCCTCCAACCAGATTTTTGTGAGCCACAGTTCAGGTGATAGCTAAGGCTTTTAGTCTGCATTAAACTGTTTTATTTGGGAGTCAGGTAATTTATAACCTCGGATTACGAGAAGAGGCTGGTGCAGATGCTAGTGACAATGCCTGAGCAGAGCTGGGAGCCTGTCACTCATGCAGAGCAGCTGGGTGGGCTGAGCAGGGCTGCCTCTCGAGGCGCAGTCAGCCAGCCATTGCAGTACACTGGCATTCGGCTCCTTGGGGGTAGAGAGGCAGCTGGAGTAAGGCAAACAGAGCAAAGGCAGTGCTGGTCCAGCGGAGGGAAGGGAACGCTGCTCCACGCACCAGTCTGGCTGCGTGTCCCTAACGGGCTGGAGGAGAAGGAGAGACTGACACCAGGCAGGAAGGTTCCTCTGCTGTGTTTAAGCTAGTAAGCTGATGTGATCTTCCTCATGTTTCAAACGCCCTTAGATGTGGAAAGACGAAGCTTCTACTGCTTTGAACCCTGTGAAGGAGCAGAAGAAGAATGAGCTGGCTTGCAGAGGCCCCCAAAAGCCCCACAGCCGCCTCTCCCCACTCTGTGTGCCCAGCTCAGCCTGGGAGAAGGGAACCTGCCCCCTCCAGGGCTCCAGCCTTTGCCTTGCAACAGGCAGGCAGTGCTTGGGCCCCTCTCTGTGCAGGAGTCTCTTGTTCACAGGGCTGCAGAGGTGTGGGGAAGCAGAGCATTGCCTTCTGCTCCTTCCCCACCCCAGCCACAGCCAGGAGCCTGATCAGCAGAGCACCTGGAGAACCCTCACACCTCTTTAACATGGCAGCATGAGCGTGGGCTCTGGCCTCCAACTTTCTCCTCACGAACCAAAAGCACAACCAAAAGCAGGAGACTGTCTCTGCCCACAGCTAAGGAAGGCCTGGAACAGGTACTTACTCTACAGCTTCTTCAGTGTGTGACTGTTGCTTGGTTTTCTGAAAGAGAAGAGAGCACCATCAGTCTTGTGCCCCTTGACTGTCACTCACAAGGAGGGCACCCAGAGCTGGTATCTGAGCCTTGATCATGTGATCTTTGTATTCTGTTCTACATGGGGCACCTACACCCCTCTCCTAGTCCACCTCCAGCCTAGGTACCCCTGCACATACTGGGTGACACCAGCTGGCTGCATCCTCCTGTCCTGGGCCACAGAAAGGCCAGCATGCTCAGTTGTACCTGCTGGTTGTCTTCTTGGAACTGGTGCTCTCACAGCTCTCCTTGTAGCAGACATCCTGCTGTACCTCGCAGATTCTCCTGTACCTACACATACATTAGAGTAGCAAGTTGTAGGAAGTAACAGGGACAGATTTGCTTTTATGAGTGTGAAGGGGGGAGTCTGGGGGGTCTACTGGAGAGATTCCAACAGAAAGCTATGAAGATGATTAAGGGACTTGAAATCTATCCTATGAAGAAAGACAGAGAACACGGGGTGTTTAGTCTTGAGAAGAGAAGGCTGAGAAGGGATCTTATTAATGTTTATAAATACCTGAGGGGTGGGTGTCAAGAGGAAGGGGACAGTCTCTTTTCAATGGTGCCCAGTAATAGGACAAGAAATAACTGGTGTAGGCTAGAACATGAAAAGTTCCACTTCAACATGAGGAGAAACTTCTTCACTGTGAGGGTGATGGAGCACTGGCACAGGCTGCCCAGAGAGGCTGTGTACCCTCTGCCTCTGGAGACTTTCAAAACCCACCTGGATGAGTTCCTCTGTGGCCTGCCCAAGGTGACCCGGTTTTGTTGGAGGGTTGGACTAGATGATCTCTAAAGATCCTTTCCAACTTCTTCAAGGCTGCAGTAGCTTGCCTTTGCAAGAATAGGGCTGAGCCTGCTATGCCCAAGAGAAGACCCCCAGACATCTAGGTCCTTATGCCTCCATCATATGAAAGCTGGAGGTGGCAGGGGCCAGAGCAGAAGCCTCCATGCCCTTTCATTGCAGCAGGCCTAGCCCCAGCCCTCTGCTTGCGGGTGAAGAGGCCGCTAGGTGCTAGGCTGGCAGGCAGAGGATTTACTGCTGCTTGGGGGTCATACACGCCAAATCAAACCTTGCTGCTACATAAGTGGGGAATGCTTATTACAGGGCTGTCATTTCAGCAACACCCTGCCCTGAAACACAGTCCTGGGAGTTGAGGGTACATAAATCTGCTCAGCCTGTGCTGGGGACGGGGCAGCTGCAGCCACCTGGCAGCTGCCAGACAGGGTCTGAGATGGCCTCATGCTTACTCTCCCTTCCCTGGAGCTGAGTTGTGGGGTGGCATCCCTGTCTCTGAACATAAAGGGAAGAGGTGAGCACAACCCACAGGCAGTACTCACAGGTAGTGGCAGGTGCCTCCTTCCCACACAGGGAATGACTTGGTTTTGAGTACACTCACGTGCACAACTGTTGAGTCTTGTTACAGACTGCTTGAGGAACACAAGAGGGGAGCTATCAACAAGCCTGTCTCTTGCCCTGCCTGCCTGTACCTCATGGCAAGGGGCCAGTCAGGCCCCCTCAGCTTCTCCTCTGCAGTTCTCGTGGGATGGGCTCAACAGAGCTAACCCACCAGGAAATGCAAAGTGCCCTGCCTCATAGTGCCCAGATAACTACTACATGGGCAGAAGAGCCTGGCTTGCCAGGCTGGCTGGCAGAGGGCTCAGCTAGAAGTAGGGAGCAGACGTCTGCTCCCAGATCTGGCCAAACTAGCAAGAGCAGTGCCCAGCTCCTCTCTCCACTGTTGGTACAGCACAACAGTCTAGTGGGTGGGAGACCCCTCAGCCAGGAGGAGCTGGGTTCTGACACAGTATGCTCAGTGGCCTGCAACCTGTGACTGGGACAGCTTGCCAGACTAGGCACATGTCTTCTGCCTGCAGGAGAGAGCTCAGCCCTCCAGCAGCAGTGCAGCACTCACCCAGCTCACAGAGCTGGCCCTTGAATCCCAGGCGGCAGTTGCAGTGGTAGGACTCAGCATCCCTGGTGCAGGTGCCTCCATTCCTGCAGGGGTTCATGAAGCAGTTCTGCCCCTTACCTGCAAAATATGTATAGCTCTCATGTCCTACAACCACAAAGCAGCCCTGTCCACCCTACCCAGCATGCTAGGGTGCTCCTGAGGAGAGCTGTAAGTGAGCAGAGATGGGGCAGCCAGCATGGACTTATGCCATAGCCCTTGTGTGTTTTCTGGCAGGACAACATGAGAATAGGCTGGTGCTGAGCTCTCTACCTGTCTGCAGGGCCTGGGCTGGGTCTCTGCTGCTCACGTGTCTCCTCCTGGACTTACTCTTGCTCTTTGCCTCGCGAAACTGCAGTGCCAGACTGTCCTGGCTGGACATCTCCACATTCTCCAGCTTCACTGGAACCTCTGGCTCTGGGCAACAAGAGGGTCAAGTGTCACCTTCGGCCAGGACCAGATCAAAAGGTAGCCCCTCCAATAAGATTCAGCCTGCTCACAGTATTGGGGGCTAATCAAGCCCAAGTCAGTGGTTTAGCCCTTCCCAGCTGGCACCTCTAGAATTAGTGTGACTGCCTCATGTTTCATGGAATGATGCAGGACATGGAACCTTGGGGAGGCAGGGACAGAGTGGAGATGTTCAGGGAGTCCTAGGCACGCTCCTCAAATGTGACACCGTGCTTGGAAGTGAGGGCTGAGGCTGCTGGGCAGGCAGGGGCTGCACTAGAGGACTACAGCATCACTGCCTGTGTGCCCGCTGCTGGCAAGGGAGAAAGCTAGTCCACAGTGCAGCCAGCATCACCTTCCATCAGCAAGGGTCTCTCTCGAGGCACCCTGACTGGCTACGTCACTCCTCCCTCTGGGCAGGGGTCTAGGCAAGCAGGGCAAACTTTTGTCTGCCCAGGGAGAGGCGAGAGGGCTCTACCCTACAAGAGCCTGCCCAGCTGTCACCTTGACTTGGGGGGAGGTGTTAGAGATACTACTTGGTGACAAGAGGGGATCAGAAAGGCAGCAGAGCACTTACGCGTCTTTACAGTGATGGATTTTCCCAGGGCAGTGCTGAACCTGGTGTTGATCCTCCCTCTGCCATCCACCAGCTCAGTGAACCTGGGACAGAAAAGCCATGAGGGTACAGGGCACAGCCCAGGCCATAGCTACCTAGGGCTGGAGGCAGCCAGATAAAGCACTTGCTGGTCCATGCAAGTCCTGTGTGCTCAGCTTGATGCTTAGGCAGAACGCTGGCCCAGGAGCCAGTACTGGAGCAGTTCCTACCTGGGGGCTGGTGAAGGCTCCTCAGCTGTGTTATGATCACCTAGCAAGTGGAGTTCAGGTAGGAAAGCTGGGGGCAGCCTGTTGCGCAGGACCCGGAGGTGTCCAGCTTGGCTTCGCCTCTCTGGAGCCCCATCCCTCTGCACTGCAGATCAAAGCATTAGGCTTAGTAGGAAGCAGGCTATGAGTCAGCACAGCAACCCATCTTCCAGCCAGTCCCCAGGCTGCCATTTAGGGCTGTCTAGGGACACGTGCACTCTCCACTGCCTGGGCTGAGTGCCAGTCCTCATGAAGCATCACCAAGCTGAAACTCTGCATCTGCCCTCCATCAATGGAGACAGCACCCTGCAACCCCCACCTCCCTTTGCAGTGGACCTGCATCCTGTCTTCGCAGACTGCTGCAGACACCTTGTTCTGGGGCAGCAAATGCTGCTGGGCTTGTTACTTTATTGGTCAACTAGTTTCCTATCCCCTGCCCTGCTTCATTAGCCCATGATCTCCCTCATGCTGCAGCAAAACAGCAGCACCCAAGCCCTCATGAGCCAGGCACTCACAGGTGGTGATGTAGAGGTGGATGGGCTCGCTGTGCACTTGGCCTTGCTCTGTGTTCTGCACAGCTGTCACAGATAGGCGGTACCGCTGCCAGGGGAGTAGGTCCCGTACGATGTAGGATACGAGCTTCCCATTGGGCACATAACGGCTCTTCACACTCTGAGCGGTAGTGACATTGATGATGTACCCCTCCACGGCCCCAGTAGGTGGCTGCTCCCATGCCATAGACACAGAGGTGGCGGTGACACGGGAGGCAGTGAGATTTTGCGGAGGTAGAGGCCCTGGGACAGGCAGGAGGTTGGGAGAGAAGGGGTCAACACTGATGTGCTTGAATGGTTACAGCCCTACTGACTCACATGCCACCTTATAGCCTGCCAGAACCCCACCTTACCTGGCCAGCCCTCAGTCCAGCTCTATTTGTGCAGTGCACTGGGAGGGGATGCTCAGCACTGGGTCCCTGCCAAGGCAGGCAGGGTCTCACTGCACTTGGGTCTGGCCCTCACCCTCCAGCAGGGGATGAATCAGGCCCATGTACGCTCTGCATGGGCATGATCTCTGGTCTTAGGTAGTGAACATCTGGCAGGGGATGACAGGCCACTGCCTTGCCTGCCCTTTATGAGGGCTCCCTACATGCCTCCTACCTGCTGTGCTGGCCAAACAGGCTAATAGCTTTCGCACCTTGTGCTCTCTGCAGCTTTCCTGCTAGCCGCAAGCCATGGCCACGAGCCTATGCCTGCCAAGTCCCAGGGCCCATGCAGTAGCAGAAGGTGGCAAAAGGAACACCACTCACTAGTCCACACATGGAAGGGGGCTGTGGCCAGACTCTCCGAGGGGTGGTCTTCTGTCCTCAGGCCACTCAGTGTTGTGACGTGGATGATGTACCTCTCTCCTGGCTGCAGGTCCCTGTGGAAAAAGAAGGCAAGATGGGAAGGGGTAAACTGGGTAGCCCTGGAGGGCTGGCTTGATGCCCACCTGCTGCCCCACTCACAGGAAAGTGTACTTGGCCACACTGCTGTTCAGCTCCACCATGCGGTCTGCCAGGTCTCCCAGCTGGCGGATGGAGACACGCACCCTACTGACAGTGGAGTGCTTGAGCTGGTGGAGAGCCCATTGCACTGTGATAGTGCTGGCTGTCACGTTCATGATCTCAAAGCCTTCCACCGGACGCGGTCCTGGCCAGAGTAAGCAGAGAAGGCTGTGGGTCACTGGTCATCAATGGCTCACTGTCCTTTCCTCACATCTCCACAAGGGGAGTCCTGCCTGCCTCTCTGAACTGACATCCTCAGTGGGAGCAGCCAACACCACCTGTCCTGCTAGACTCATGCTCTCCCATCTTCACCATGTGCAGGCAAGCATAAGGTGCAGGCAAGCATAAGGTGCAGGCAAGCATAAGGTGCAGGCAAGCATGAGGCTCATCTGTCCCCCTGCCTGTAAGACCATGTGTCATCTGCAGCACCCTAGGGGCTGTCCTCCTCTGATCCTAGCCCCCTACCACCAGCTCCAAAAAGGGCCACAGTACCTGGGCCTGGCCCTAAGCACACATCCCAGGCAGCCATCCTGAGCCTGGCCTTCACTACATCAAGCATCTGGCCCTGCCTCAAGACCTGCCAGGATGCCATGGCCAGGGCTGTAGACCCCCACTGTGCCCAGCAGCACATGTGCCTTCTCCTCCCCTAGGCTTCACTTGGTCTCAGCCCACGTGGGGGGAAGTAGCCTGCAGGCCTTCCTACCACCATCCCCCACTTGTTAGAGGGCAACTTTTCTAGACCTAATCCCCTTCATCCTCAGTTTGTACTCAGCCTATCCTAGAAAGCGGGATCACAGCTGCTCCACCTGCCCGTGGCCCTCCAAGAGGCATCACCGTGCATCCCTCCCATACTTCCCTCATCCCTGCCGCCCTCTGCCCTCTCTGACACGTTCCCATGCCAATCATAGGGGAACAGCAAGGCAACTTTCCTACAGGGCTCACTGGTGGCAAAAACTGCCCTTCCCAGCTGGCATAGGGGCTTCTCCAGTTCAGCCAAGCTGCACTGGGGACCTCTGCTACCCTGGGCCCAGTGGCAAGGAGTAACTGGTGCAGCCTGGCCCTGATTAACAGGATCAGGGAGCAGTGACTGCTGGTGACTCCCCTACCAGTCCCTGGGCCGGGAGCCAGCGAGTCATGGTGGTTCAGTTCCCTTTTACTCACAGCAAAGAGAAAAGCAATTCTCTATGCCAAGCACCTTCCAAAGGACCCCCGCTTGATCAGTTTAGGATCTTCACCACCAAACCTGCAGGGTTCAGCACAGGCCCAGGCTGAGTCTGGAGCCAGTGGTGGAGAGGAGGCGGCACAAGCCCTGGCGCCTGCAGGGACCACACATGCTCATGACCACATTTCCCCCAGGGACACTACTCACTAGTGCGCGTGGTGAGCATGATGGGCCTGCTGATATCATTCTTGTTGTTCACGTTGCGTTTGACTGAAAAGACAGAAATATTGTAGGCTCTGCCGGAGGCTAGTGCCCGCAATTGGTGGGCAGAACGACTTCGGTCCACAAAATCTGTCCTGCGGTAAGAGCCGTCGAGGGATACGTACGTCACGGCGTAGCCGTCAATGAGTTGCCTGGCAGCTGTGTCCTCAGGTGGATGCCAAGAAATCAATACACCAGTGTCCTCCACCCTTTCCACCTTTAATGAGGTTGGTGGCAGCAATTCTTCAGGGTGTGGGCAAAAGCAAAGGGGAGAGGTAACGCCATGAATCTTTAGAGAACAGACCCTGGCAGCAAGAGGCAGAGCAGCAGTGATCAAGGATAGAGCCCTCACTCTCTCCCTTGGTGTGCCTGGCAGTGGCCCTGCAGGTGTCAGCAGTGGCCCAGTAGGCATGGGAGGAGCCAGGGCACTGGGAGCACTCCCAGGTGCTGCAACCTGACACCACCTGTGGCCAAGTGCTTGACACCGCCTGCCAGGCCTAGGGCGCCAGCAAGATGGGGCAAGAGGCCCTGAGGAGGCCAGCACCAGTGGCAAGAGGCTTCCCTCAGATGCCTCAGTCTCCCCTCCTGAGGGCATCCAAAGGATCACCATGGCTGCAGCGGGCCTGGGAACCTGTCTCCAGCATCCTCATGCTGAGCCTGGTGTCTGGAGCAGCAGCTCAGCGTGCCAGCACCTGCCCCCACAGCATCGGTGGGGCCCAAGCTGCCCTCCCCCACAGAGGCAAAGCCCCGCTCGCCTCAAGAATTGCTGCTGGTCCCAGATGGTGATGAGCCCCTCTCAGGAAGTGGCTACTGTTGAGTCTCATGCCACATCCCGGTGCGACTACTGAGGACCTTTACCTTTTTCGCAGCTCTTGCCTGTGTAGCTGACTTTGCAGGTACAGCCGTAGGTGCCATTACCAGGCAGGCAGTAGCCTCTGCTCCCACAGGGGCTGGGGAAGCACGGGGCACTGGGTGCG
>NW_009718324.1:10257-15949 GCF_000703405.1 Apaloderma vittatum
TCCCCTCCGTTTTGGCAAGGACCCGACTCACAGGCATCCACTTCTGGAGGTGGGAGGAGGCCAGCAGTGAGCAGGGGACCCCAAGGGGGCAGGAGGATGGACATGCAGCTCAGGGCTCAGCACAGCCTGTCTGGACCCAGAATCCCATCCAAGTATTGGTTTGGCCACATCCCCTAGCAGGAGTTGGACAACTTCCAGAAGAGACCTGGCACCGATAGACACCTTGTTCCTTGCTCCCTTCCCACAAGAGCACTTTTAGCTCTCTCCCCAAAACCACAGGCAAGGAGGTGCAACAGGCAGGGAGTATCTGGAGCAATGGCTCAGGGTCAGGGTGCCCAAGATGACAACCAGCAGCCTGGTTTGGGTGCTGGTCCTGGCCACATACCGGTGCCCACAATCCAGCTTCCCACCACCCTAAGAAAAGCAAGTTCCTACCTGTCTCACACTGGGTCCCCACAAAGCCCTTAGGACAGTAGCAAGCAAAGGACCCGGGGAGATTCTGGCAGGTCCCACCATTCTTACAGGGCTCTGACTGGCAGTTGTCAACATCTAGGGAGTGGTAGGAGAGGTGACAGCTCAGCAGATCAATGAGGCCAGTGGCATGGGAGAGGGCTTAGAATGGCAGCGCTTCTCCCACAGAGGACAAACTGCCCCCACATCACTTGCTGTCCCCAAGTCCACCAGCTACGAACAGCCCTGCTACTGAGGCCATCAAGAGATCACTGCCCCACACTGGCTCCTGTGAGAGGGCCACAGTGAGAGCTGGGCATGGGGACAGGCCCACAGGGACACCTGGGGATGGCTGACAGTGTGGGGCTGTGCCAAAAGGTCCCATAGGGTGCCTATGGCACATCCCCTCCTCTAATCCCTGGTAGGCATCCCACCTTCTCCTACCACCATTGTCTGCCAGGCCCACCCAGGGCTTGGGCTAGAGCCCCCATGCTGCCCATCATCCCCTTCAAACAGTACCTGTGCAAAATCACTACCACATGCACACATACGGGAGCAAGAACACAGTGCAGTCAAAAACGTGCAACCTCAAGCTGCTTTACCCCACCTTTTAGGTGTTGTGCAAAGGCACTTCCCACCCAGATGCCAAGATCTGGGGCTTCTCTGTATGGGCTTAACACTCACCAGAAGTCATTATCCCATCAGTAACAGAGATGCCTATACAGTGTCCATTAGCAGGGGGCACAAGTAGCACATGTGCCTCACCACCCCATCTGCTCCTCCATCCAACTGGGAGCAGCATCTGCCCGCTGGTGCATCACAAAGCTGGGCAGAGGCTCTGGGATAGGAGGCCTCACCACAGACTGATCTGAGTGCACAGATAGCAGACTGAAGCCAGTCCACGCAGCCACAGGCAGCTCAAATCCTGGCTGTGGGGGTTTGCACCCACTGTCATTCCCTCAGGGCAAGTAAAGGTTTGCTATAGTGGCCTCCACCAGCCCTGGAACACACATGGCACAGTCTCTTACCTGACTCACAGTGGCGACCGGTGTAACCTGGCTCACACAAGCACAGAAACTCAGCAATACGGTCCTTGCACTGGCCACCATTCAGGCAGGGTTGGGACCAGCACTCGTTGATTTCTACAGGCATTTCAGCAGGTGAGAGACAAGGCGAGAGATGTGAGCACCAGGCAGGAGTCCCCAGGGGGCCTCTGTCCGCAGACATGGACAGGGGAGGACTGAAGTATATGTCCTGGGGTCACCTAGCCATGGTTGTGACCACAGCCCACTGGGATGGTGCCCCAGGACTCGGCCGCTCCCTTGCACTCCTCACCATCGCATTCAGGGGGGTCGCTCCATACACCTGGCAGGCGGCAGATGCGGGGGTGGTTGTGCTGACTGAGACTGTAGCCCTGCTCACACTGGTATTCAGCCAGTGAGCCCACTTTGGTGGAGTTGAAAGTGGCTTGGGCATGCTTCACCTCACTGGGGATGCCGCAGTCAACCTCTGGGGAAAGATGAGGGGGTAAGCAGGGCCTGCAGATGCACCCTGAGGCCCCATCTGGAAGGGGCAGTGTAAGGCCCTTACCAAACTGGCAGTGCTTCCCTACATAACCTATAGGGCATATGCAAGCATAGGCCCCACTGAGGTCCTTGCAGGTAGCACCATTCTCACAAGGGCTAAGGAAGCATAGGTAGGGCACTAGAAGATCAGAGCAAAGAGTGACTGCTCTGGAGCTGGCAGAGCCCAGAATCCAGAGCCACACCCTTTCCCACTTCTTCGGCAGCACTCCCCTGCCCTCCAGCAGGTTGCAAGGAAGAGACAAAAAGCACTTTAAATTATAGGGAAAGTGGTTCAAAACAAGCAGTAAGGTTTGCTTGCTGCCACTTAGGCTGTCAGCTCTGCCAGCAGCCCCAACACCTCCCCAGACAGCACCCGGCACTAGCATGCTCTGCTCACACCTACCAATCTCACAGTGCCGGCCAGCGTAGCCCAGCGGACAGTCACACTTGTATTTGCCGATGTAGTGGAAGCAGGTACCCCCATTCTGGCAGGGCCCCGAGGTGCAGGGGTCTGGCTTACCTGGGGGCAGAGGGCAGGCAGGAGCTGAGCAACAAGTCGGACCGACTGCTGCCTCTTGTCCCCGGGTGGGGGCCAGGGGGCCATACCGATCTCACAGTGCTTGCCGGTGAAGCGGTACGGACAGGTGCAGTGGTACTCGCCATCTGCCTCCCTGCAGGTGCCCCCATTGCGACAGGGCCCTGTACTGCAGAGCCGTGGCTTAGCTGCAGAGAGAACACCAAGAGCAGGGGTCACCCACTGCTGCTAGCAATCCAAGAGCCACCACCTCCAGCCAGCACTCTACCAAACACCTCACTGCCTGAAAACCAAACACACCCAGGTTTCACCACCCTGCACTCAGCAACACTATGTAATAACATACATGCAGACGCATGCCGGGGCATCAAGGGGGGCCACTGGCACATGATGCCAGGGAACTGGCAGCTGCTTATGAGCCAGAAGCTCAGGCAAGTGAAAAAAAAAACCACCAAAGTTCCAGCACTGATGGTGGTGTGCAGGAAACACAACTACTGGATTGGCTGCTATGACTGTCAGCAGCTGTTAAGGGAGTTATGCAATCCTCCCTCTACCTTATGGGATGGGATGAGATAACCTGCACCTACTTCCAGCTGCAGTTCAGCAAAGAGCTGCTCATTTCTCACGATGATTCAAGCTACTCTCCCACCCAGTGCCAGGTTGTGGGGATGGCAGAGAGGTCCATGCAGGTACCTTTCTCACAGTGCTTGCCAAGGAAGCCTCGAGGACAGTCACAGATGTATGAATCATCATGAACTTCACAAGACCCACCATTCAGGCAGGGCTCCGAGTCACAGGGGGATGGCATTGCTACAAAGCCAAACACAGAGCTTCACTGAGGATGTATGACCAGGGGTGTGAGGGCCGCTTCCTGGCTGATTCCCCTGCTCGCTCCCTCAGGCTGTCACAAGTCGCTCCCCAGGGCTGGTCCTGCATCCCTGCAGGTAATACTTACTGTGGTTGGTGCCGTAGTCTGTGTGGCAAACGCAGAGGTAGCTCCCACCATACTCCATGCAGTACCCACCATCCGGGCACTGTGTGTTCATGTTGCATGGTGTAGTGGTGACTTCTGCAAACACATAGCCAGTGGTAGCCTCTGTCAGATGGCAGCAGGAAGACACCCAGCCAGTCAGAAACAGGGATGTCTCCTCGTTTTACATGGTCTGATGAAACAGTAGGGACCCTCTGTACCCTACACCACAGATCAAGCAAACAGCAGGGGCCAGCCTAGATGCCCAGTGAGCTTTGGAGCAGGAGCACGCTGGGAGCTGTGGTTCCCTCTCCACCCAGAGGAGCTGGGCTGGGGCCAGGGGCTAGGTGTACAAATGGAAATAAATGTTGTTTCCTCACCAGGGGATGACATTTAGAGGCTCAAATTCAGCGCATGCCCCTGCTACTGTGCGAGACTCAGGCATAGGGAGAAAGTCTCCTTGCTTGTCCACACTCTGTCTGGCTCAAGCATACCAGAGAGGGAGCAAACATAGTGAGCAAGAAGCCCTCACCTACCAAATTCACAAAGGAGACCAAAAAACCCAGGCAGGCACTGGCAGATGGTGATGTTCCCCTCCAAACAACTGCCCCCATTGCGACACTCACAGCCCTCCGAGAGCTCTGCAAGAGAGGAGATGGGAGCTTCTCAGGACCCTCCCTATTTGAAAGGCTGGGACAGCCAAGCACTCTTGCTGGATGCCACCCATTGGGTGAACTCAGGTGGGTGGCAGCCACAAACTCCCCCAGACACCCAGGTGCAGCCTCCTTCAGCAGTACAGATCTGCTGTTCAGTCCAGGAGCCCTGAACAATCTCTCCCTGGAGACCTCTGCTAGGGCTCTCCTAGAAATGCCACACTCCATCAGAGAGACTCCCTGGTACTCACTGTCTTGACAATCCTGCCCAGTGTAGCCCTCCTGGCATTCACAGATGTAGCCCTGCTCCGTCTCCAGGCAGCTACCTGCATTCTGGCATGGGTGGGAGAGGCAGGCACCAGGTACACGGGGCCCACCTGCAGGGAAGAGGAAGGCTCAGCCAGAGCCTCGGGCTGGAACACCCTCTATCCTGGGGGAACCTGGTCTAGCCCAGATTCACACCAGAGACCCCACCATAGCCGAGCAGCACTCTCCCAGCAACACCACGACCCTTCTGCACACCCTGCCCACTAGATTCCCGTGGCACCTATGGGTGACATAGCCCCATCTTAGCCATTTGCCCCTTCCCACTCAGCTCTCCCAGAACCAGCTTGTATGCTGAGCTGAGCAAGGCACACCTGCACTCACCATACTGGCAGTTGTTGCCATAATAACCCGGGGAACAGGTGCAGATATAACGGCCAGGGCGGATGTAGTTGCATGTCTGCCGGTTCCGGCAGCTACGGTCCTCACAGGAAGACAAGTCTGGCAGGGGAAAGCAAGTGAGTGATGAGCAGAGCCCAACTCTGAGAGAGGGGCCATGATGGCCAGCAGAGCATAGAGGGGGAAAGTCCCTGGGAAGGGTCATCCCAGGGCACAGGCAAGAGCAGGCACCTGTCTCACAGCGCTTTCCCACGAAGGGCTCCAGGCACACACAGGTGTAGTTATCAACCAGGTCAATGCAGTGCCCACCATTCAGGCATGGGTTGGACTCACACTCATTCACCTCTGTAAATAGAGGCCAAGAAGGGTGGTCAGGCCATGCACACAAGCACTGCTATGCAGATGGCTCACCATTCTGGACAATGCTCAGGAGGGGGAATACAGTGGCCAGGGAAAAAAAAAGAAGTGAGCACCACCATCAACACCAAGTCCTCCCCAACAAAACCATGGTGGGAAAGCAGCTTGCCAATGCATGAAGTGTCACCATCTAGCCCTCATGTCTGCTCCTGCCACCTACCTGTCTGGCAGTCCACTCCCGTGTACCCTGGCTGGCACAAGCACTCCGCTGTCCTGTTCACTGCCTGGCACCTCCCACCATTCTGGCACACCCTGTTCTCACATGGTGCCTCTTCTGCAGTGGCACACCAAGAAAAGAGGGAGAGATTAACCCAGATACAGGACCAGCATATGGTGGAGGCACACATGGTGATGCCAGGACCAGGCAGAAAGCATGGCTCAGAGCCACAAACGCACACTATGGCAGGGGGGAGAAACGCAGTCCTCAGCTGGTGTTCTT
>NW_009718324.1:15980-22952 GCF_000703405.1 Apaloderma vittatum
CTCAGCTGCTGTTCTTCCCAAAAATCCTTCCTTGGGCCGCTCAGCCCTTTCATCCATGTGTCTCTTGAATCCCAGCATGCCACGCTGCGTGTTTCTCCCTCCCTTCCCCCGAACATCCACTCCCTGTTTGCCTTCTCCACCAGCACAGAGGCTCGCTGGGAGCCAAATGCTCTGGCAGCACTTCCACCAGCAGGTGGAGGCCATCAGACATAGAAATCAGCCACCACGGTCTTCGCCAGAGACTGGGAGAGCCCACACTGTCTTCAAAGAGATTGGGACCAGAGCATCACTTGCAAAAGCAGGGCTTCCAAGACTTCTGTTCAAGCACTAACCACCAGCTTTTCTCGCTAAGGGAGCAGTGGTGGGGAGAGGTGCTGGCAGCAAAGCCGAGCCAAGCCCTCGGCAGAATGGGCTGCCAGCAGCAGAAAGGGCTTAGGACCAGAGCAGTTTCCTTTGCGTGCAGTAAGCTGAAATCCAAGCCAGCCATTGCAAACCGCTCGAGCCCAGCAGCTTCCACAGGAGCCCTGGTCTCAAAGTGTGTCCCCAAAAGCAGCAGTGCCCTCCAAGCCCTGGGGTGTCTGCTGTTCAATCATGGCAGAGACAGTACCACCATGCCAGCAGGCCCATGCTCACCAGTCTCACAGTTGGCACCTCTGAAGCCTGGCAGGCACCTGCAGCTGAAGTTGCCAGCGCCGTTGAAGCACGTGGCTCCATTCTGACAGGGGTGGGAGAGACACTCATCCACATCTGAAACAGAGCCCCAGGTCTGGGCATGAGCTCAGAGCAAGGACAGACAGTAAGAGCGAGACCTGCTCCCTGTGGCAAAGCACCGGGAGCTCTGGAATGACACTCACCAATATGGCACCTCTTTCCGGTAAAGCCAGCCAGGCAGGAACAGGTGTAGGAGGGGTTCCCCGTGATGCAGTCCTCAATACACTTCCCCCCATTCAGGCAGGGCCGCAGCGTCAGGCAGACAGAAGCTGTGGGAACAGGCGGTGCTCCCTATCAGACTGCGCCCTGGCAGGGCTTACTCACCACTTTCCAGCCATACCAGCGCTGAGGTCTGTCCCCACACCCACCCAGCTCTCCAGGGCACTCTGGGAGCCCATGGGGTCATCCTGCCTCATGCTGGGGCAGGGTCCACTCTTTAGAGGCCCCCCTTGGACAGTGGCTGCAGTTTTATTCCTCCTGTGCAAGGGGGAGAGGCTGCATGGAGTAAGCCCTGCCAGCCAGGGGGACACGGACATGCCCTCACTTATCGCCCACAGCAGAGAGAAAGAGGAATGGGAGAGCCCACGTACAGCAAACCCACCAGTAACGCGAGACACACACAGATTATGGATGGGAAAACACAGCCAGGGGGAGCAGGGATGAGGAACAGGAGGCCAGCAGCTTCACAAGTGACATGTCAGGACCCCTGGGGTGGGAAGCATGGCCTAGCCCTGGTGCCCTGGCCCCGCAGGGGAGGTTAACACTCAGGAACCCATGTGGCTCAGCCCAGACTCCTGGGACTTAGACATGTCCTTCCCCCGAGGTTGCCAGCCCCTCGTGCCCTCCCCTGCCTGGAAGTAGACTGGCAGGGGCCCACCCGTGTGACATCACCTTCTCCCCAACCTCCCTCATCACTCCCCACAGGCTTTTTTCATCTCAAAAGTCTTCCTCCCCATTTGTTCTCCCAGCCACTTCCCAGCCCCAGAGCATCCATAGGTGCTATCCCCAGCCACAGCAGGCAATGAGGACAGTTTCCCCATGGCTGCCTCCCCTCCCTCCCCAAGCCCTTCAAGCCATCTCCTCCACACCAAGGAGGTGGGGGTTGAGGCAGGGAAAGACGGGGCTGGAGAACAGTGTGGGGTTGGGTTGGGAGTGAAATAAACCTAACTGCTGTCCTCTTACTTGTATTGCTGCAGCCCCCCACTTGCACCTGGGCATCATCGATTCTGAACACCCAGCGCCCGGGGATACCCACATTTGTCGTCATCTCCACGTCAGCGATGTCATCGGTGCGAGATCCAGGGATGTTGAAGTAACGCTTTCCATCACCAGCATTAAAACCTGCCTGGAATGACAAGGGCAAAGGGCAGAAAGATATCACTAGTGCACGGGAGAACATGGATGGAGCACGGGCTTGTCTCTCCTGCCACCCAGTGCCAGCACTACTCAGATCAACCATCCCCTTCCTCACACCACCAGCCAGCATTCGGCCACGTGCTGGGATGTCAGCTGGCACAACAAGGCAAAGTAGTGACCCTGCTTGCTCAGTCCCTCCCTTGGGATTCAAAATCCATCCACTTCCCCTCTACCTGCAGTATCCCACCTGCTGCAGGCTGGCAGGTAGGGAGCCAAGCACGGACCAACTGCCAGTAAATTCGCACATCCAAATGGGTACTGGGGTTTTGGTGGGTATGTTTTTTTTTTCCCCTTAAACATGACAATGCACACAAGGATGAAATAAAAACACCAGCAAAATCTGTGCTAGCTGTTGCAGCTGCTCTTAAGGTCTGAGTTTAGGAAGGAAAATGGACTACGAGGCAGTAGTCAAGGCAAAGACCTGTGGTTTCAAAACAAAGCACCCTGTATTGTCTCAACTCTGGGAGCCAGAGCACACACGTATATTAAAGAAAACCTTCAAAACCTCCCAAAAACCAAACCAAACCAAAAAAAACACAAAAAACCACACCAAAACCAAACCAGCCAAACAAAAAAACATGACGAGGCTTTCCACCTCCATAAAACCCAAACCAGAAGCCAGAAGCTTGCAGAGTGGATGTGCTACCTGGAGGTCGTGTTCACTGCTTACCTGTGCTGCAATGCCGCCAAGCCCAGCAAAGTCCCCCCCACTGCTGGCGTGCATACCCGTGGTCCAGGTGATGGACTCATAGTTGAAGATGGTGAAGGAGAGTTTTCCATCTGTGATGAGGACAATCTGGAAAGTGTTTACCTGCAAAAGGGAGGGGAAGAAAGTAGTGAGCAGGCAGGAGCAGGGTAGGCAAACCAGCCAAAAACTGGTCAGAAAAATATAATGATGAGCATTTAGTAAAGAGATATTTCTTTGAGCCTCTTCTCTCCTCTGCTACAGAAGGCATCGGTTTTAATAATTTTTAACTCTTAAGGTATTGTGATTCCCTCCTGCAGCACCCCAGACATCAGAACAGCTTGCTTCTCCTCCTAGGGGAACAGGAAAAATGGAGAAATGTGGTTATTAGACCTCTGGGAGAAATGCACTAAAACCCACCTGTGACCAGCTCCCTGGTACAGCTGCAGGCCTTTAAACACCACCCTACTGCTGCCCAAGAAGGGAGAGCCAATTGGTAGCCTCCACACAGCTCAATAAGGAGGGTTTGACTCTGCCAGCCCAGCACTGCTGTCACAGCAAAGCATCATGACAGAGCCACTGGGGTTGGCTTAGCCCTGCTGACAGCTTCTTGCTGCAAGCAGCAGAGGAACCACCACTGTGGAAGGCACCAAAGCTCCAGTGGGATACTCCTTTTAAAGAAAAGGAAAAAAAAAAAAACACAAAAAAAAACCAAAAAACAAGCTATCCCTAAACTAATGGCTGCTTTGCACCAGCTACTCACCGGTGAAAATGAACTGCCCCCAAAGAAGGTCACTCGGTACCAAGTCGCAATGAAGACCCACTGTGCAGAAAACCCCAGGAACTCAGGGAAATACTGTGCAATGTCCTTGCTCGCTCTCTCCAAGATGGGCTGCTCAGTAGTCTCCCGGTAATACACATCGCCCGCCCGCCGGTTATCCACATCTGCCCAGAAAGCAGCCACCACACGCCGGTCCTTGGAGATGGGGAAAGCCACTGGTGTGAACTGGGAGACCTCCCTCAGGAATGAGATGATGCCATTGTTGTTCACCTGTAGAAAGGGAAGGAAAGAAACAGGCAGCCACAGCTGATTCCTGCCACCAACTGGAATCCATGTCTTCGAGGCACTTTCCCTTTCACCTTTCTTCCCTCCCCACGCTCGCCTCTTTCCACAAATATTAGAGCACTTCCCCTTCCTGCCCTTGGAAGCAGAGACAGGCCCTGGTGCCCACAGGCCCCCCTCCGCCCCCCCTCAACTGCTCACTCACTGGAGTGCAGCTGCAGGGAAACAGCCACCCGAACAAACCCAGCCCTGTTCTACACTGCAGCTGGACCAGGGGAAGGAAGAACAGCTAAAAAAACTGCAATGGCCCCAGCGCTTTAAACAAACAGCACCCAGTGTGTTTGACCAGCTCACACTGGTGCTCTTGGATGGGATGACAGGCTGTTTCACTCCTCTGCTCTCTTATGGCTGATATACAGCCTGCAGGGCTGAGGTCTAGGCCCAGGCATCACCGACACCCTCCTGGCACAGGGAGTTGTACCCAAATCAGGTGGCCACCAGCCCAGGATGGTGGGAACCTTGCTGGATAGAAATCCATCTGCTGGTATGCTCAGTGCCCTGAGCTAATGAGTGGTAAAGCTGAGAAGCTCTTGGTCCCCAGGTGATCAAGTGTCACCATTCCATGCAAAGCCTCTGGTGCTGGCTGAGCCTCGGCAGGCTTCTCTCATTAAAGCAGGAAACGCCAGACGCCTGGGGAGAGATACTGCAAATTCCGAGTCCTTCCCCAGCACTAATTAACTGGGGCAATTAGGGTCCCGGGATGCCTGACACAGGGATGCATGGCAGAGCAGTCCTCAGCCCAGGAAGAAAGCTGGAAATAGTGATGATGCGGCCTGGAGCACTGTCTCCTGGCTTGGGGATGCAGTGAGAGCAAAAACGGGAGGAAAACCTCTGCCTGAACTGCTGCCTAAGCAGGCAGCAAAGGAGTAGGGATTAAGGGGAAATGCTCTTGTCCTCAGCCCCCAAATTCCCAGGAGGAGACTGTGCCATCACCCTGACATACTGGCAAGCCCAGCAGGGTAGGCTGTTCCCAGCTGCTCTGTTCCCCTGACTGCAGTGCTGCCCAGAAGCAACAGCAGACAGGCAAGGAGTGGGCAGCCACCCAGCCCAGTCCCCCTGCATGCATTGCCTGGTTCTAGCAGCCCTGACATGGCAAACCTGTGTGCTGCAGGGTGGAAAGGTGACAGGGCATGGCACAAGCAAGAAGCTTTCAAGCAGAGAGATCAGCCCTGGCACGCAGCAGGCAGGGGCAGGCAGCGGTGTCACACTCGTGTGCCGACAAGAAGCTGGGAGCCAGCCCAAGAGAAGGCATGCCAAATCCAGCAAGTCTGTGACCCAACTGCCTGCACACCCAGGCAGAGTGGGGGCTGGGCTGTGACAGGCCTCATGCTGCCCCTGGGGAGGGTCTCCAGCTCCTCCACGTGAACACAGGGCACTCCTCACTGTGACTAAGGGGAATAGGATTCCTGTTTCCCAAAGCCTCCATAACCCCGTGCTGTTCAGGGAGGAACATTCTTCCTCTGATTAAAGCAAGATGGGAGAGAGCCAGAGCCAAGAAGGACTTTTTTTGTTGTTGCTGTTTTTTGCAAAGGAGGAGGGGATGGCTGGAGGCAGCATTTAAGGACGGAGGCTTCCTCACAGTGAGCCCAGCCCTGTACCAGCTTCTCCAGGACAACGAATCCACAGGGAGGAACAGTTCTGCCATGCAGACCCCCATGCCAGGGGGAGGGCGAGCTGGCCCCACACAGCTGGGGGGGTGCAGGGGAGGGGGGATGCACTGCCTTCTGACCACTGCAGCCTCTCCAAGACCCAGAGCTGTGCTCCAGGTCTTGTATTGGGCAGCCATTACATCACCTGACTTCTCCCAGATTCTTCTATCCTCCTGCCACCATTCAAGCCCCAAGGCCAGGTCCTTCCTGCCCAATGGCAAGACTGGTACTTTTATCAGGGGGAAAAAAAAACCCAAACCCACGAGCGAGGACCAAGGACCTTTTGCACTTAGCCGAGGTGGTAGAACAGTGCACAAGCCCAGCTCAGAGACAGCACCAAGGCGATGCTTAGCCTTCTACTCTACCAGTCTGGCTGGGATCATTGGTCAACCCAGAGCAAACCAGGAAGAAAAGAAGGGACCAGGATGCCAGAGGAGTCACAGAATCACGTGGGAGCTGGTGTAGGGCCCCACAAACCTCACCCCACACCCAGCACCACTCAAAAGGTTCCTGTGACAACCAAGCACTCAGGGCTGCTCCTCTGCCTCATGGCCACAACCATGACAGGCCAGGCGTGATTCAAGCTCTCCAGCCACGGTCCCTTCCAAGTGGCTTGAATGCTTCAACAGAGCACAGCAGCAGGGGTCCCAGTGGCCTGACTGCCCCAGCAGGCGCAGGGAGGAGAGGACAGGGATGTGCCAAGTGGCCAGCCAAGCACACTGCAACACAACCCAAAAGGCAGCTGCGTTTATTCTGCATTGTATGCAGAGCCCTGACACCAGCTCCTCCCTAGCAAGGGCCACCATCCAGCGCTGCAGCATGCCTGCTCCAAGCTCTTATGCTCCAGTGATGCTCAGCTCCCTGCTGCTGGGATCACCAAGGCATGCCACTGCGAGGGCCAGTCCCATAAAGCATAGATATTTCCAGCTCCAGAGAAGGCTAAATCCATGCTCCCTGCTGCAAGTGAGTGCTTCATGCAGCATTCGCAGCACAGTGAAGCCAGGACCCTTGCCAGGGCCAGGACCCTCGCTGCACCACCTGAAGCAGCTCCGGTCTGGCTGAGCCTGGGGCCTCGCACACTTCCTGAGCCCAGCACCCTGCCAGATCTCCTCTCACCCTTAGCACACCGTTATTCCTCTGATGCTCCAAGTAAAATGAGGATTGACAGCCCCCAAGGAAACCCAGACGCACTTCGTCCTATCTGAGCGGAGTAGCAATTTAGAAGCAAAATCAACATAATGAAATTACAAAAAAAGAAATATAAAGCCCTAGGAAAGGCCAACGCCAGTACTCACATAGAGACCAGTGTGCCCTGCACCAAAGAAGGGGAAAGGGACAGAGAGAGGCCGCAGCTCGGAGCCGCCGTCGTCCTGCTTCCGTGTGGCAGC
>NW_009718325.1:0-238 GCF_000703405.1 Apaloderma vittatum
AATCAGAGACCAGATTAGAAAAGCTAAGGCCTTGACTGAGTCAAATCTGGCCAGCAACATTAAAAATAACAGAAAAGGGTTTTACAGGTACGTAAGAGAAAAAGAGAAACAAGAGAGAATGTGAGGCCTGTCTGGAAGGATACAGGTGACCTGAATACTGAGGATGTGGAGAAGGCTGAAATATTCAACAACATTTTTGCCTCAGTCTTCACTGGCAAACACTCGAACCACACCACCC
>NW_009718326.1:0-209 GCF_000703405.1 Apaloderma vittatum
CAAACTTACTTCCATTATCCTTTTGCCTGCGCATCAAGGTTCCTTTTTCTCCACTTCTTGTCTTTATTTACTATTACCTCCTTTGCTGTGCCAGGTCTGCTTCTTTTCCTGCCCTTCCACGTATTGATGAAGAAGAGTCAAATGACTCAGTAAGGCTTGTTTCATTAGCTATAGCAACATCTGGATGCAGGAATAGCTCCCAAGGCAAA
>NW_009718327.1:0-7760 GCF_000703405.1 Apaloderma vittatum
CTTCCCTCGCCCCTCCTCGCCCGCCCAGGACCCACCGCGGGCTGGGGCGTGGGGGAAGCGCTGAGCACCCTCAGCACCCCTTTAGCTCAGCTTCTTTACTTCTTACCCCCCTCAAAGCCTTTGAAACTGAAAAAACCATGGCGAAATTTAAGAGGAAAGAAGAACAAACGGTGGTCGCTTTCTGGATCCCATGAGGAAAGAAAAAAAAAAAAAAGAGTGGAGATTCAGGACTAGCGGGGCCAGCTCAGAGTCCTCCCTGTTAAAAGGAATCTGCTTGAAACAGATGCTTTTTTTGGAGTCCTTTCCTGCAAGGACTGAAGATTTTAACAGCTACTTCCCCAACAACTGCCAACGTGCAAAGGCTTCTTGCTCCGAGCTGGCTGCTCCTGAAGTCATCTCTCTAAACCAAAACTCAGGTCCCTTCTCAGGCTTAAGGACAAGGGCTCCTGCGAGCGAGCTCTCACCTGTCTGTTGAGGGTGATGGCGCTCGGCTGGCACTTGGTGCAAATGCCTTCTGGCCAAGGAGGGTGCCCTTCGCAGCCCGATTTGATCTTGCAGCTTATGTTTTCCAGGGCAACAAATTTCCCCCTGCGTGAAGGGAAAAAACTGCTGTTACCACAGGAAAAGGGGTTTGGGTCTCAAAAATAACCCCGAAAAGCAAGCAGCTAGAAACATCACCCCTACCAGCGGTGTTTATTGGAAGCAATTACATTGCCTCAGGAAAAAAAAATAATTTAAAAATACCAATTTAATTTTTTCCCCCTGATCTTTCCTTTCTTTTTTTTTAATACATTGTTTTCTCCCCACTTTCTCCCCAGTTTGTCATTCAGTAGTTATATCCAACGATTATAGTTGGATATAACCAGTTTGCCACTCAACAGTTATATCCAACCACACTCTGCCAAGATCCACCCGTCGCTTTCATTTGTATTTAAAAAAAAAAAAAAGCTACAACTAGATTCCCTTAAACCTCGAGGTTTTTCTTACTTGTCTGCCCCTCCAGTCAGCTTCCTGATGTAGGCATGGAAGGACATATGCTTCACAGGAGGTTCCAGATGGTTTAAATAATCCTCATCAAAAGGCTGCCAAAAACCAGCACACAAAGAAAAGCCAGGTCAGACACCTGCCCGATAACAGATTGATCGCTAAACAAATGGATGTTCTAGAGTCAACCCTGCTGGCTCTCAATGTGGGAACAATCAAGAAAATTTAGGCTCATTTTCAAGGCAGCTACTACCGCGACACAAAGAGCGGGGCTTTACGACAGCCAGTTTTATTATCGTCTCTCACTTTTACAACAGATTGGCTCCACAACTTAGAAACGAGCCTCAAAGGCAAAACGGGTTTTTTGTTGTTTTTTTTCCCCTCTCAATATCTAACGGCAAACGAAAAGCCCAGCTGCTCAAACAAGGGCAAAGAACTTCCAGAGCAGGCAAGAGGGGGAACAGCCATCCCAGCTCGCAGCAACGTTTGAGAGATCGCTGCTTCTTCACGCCATAAATGACACAGCCCGGCGCGTTTCTAGGAGTTCCTAGAGCTGCTTTCGACCCGAATAAAACGTGGTTCAACTGGGAAGTGCCGGGATCCGCGAGAGAGGGGATGAAACAAGGAGATCCAGGCAGGAGGGAGAAAAATCAGAACTTTTCTAAAGCACTTTGTTAAACTCGCTCCTGCAGAAAACCGGAGCATTAACCAGAATAAACCCAGACTAAATGAGGGACTGGAGCTTTACTGATCCTGGATGAGCTGGCACAGCAGGATCCTGACCCAGAGCTGCCGTCTCTACGCAGGCAGCGCTCCGAGGGAAAGTGTTCGTACTGCAAGAAGTCGAACCCAAGAGAACACGCTTTTACGTGACTTTCTAAAGCCCCTCCTGGGGGCTCTTACCTCCAGCGGGACGCAGTGCACGCATTTACCCAAGGGGCCGTGGCAACACCTGCGCAAAGAGAAAGAGAAGCAGCGTTAAGTCTTATTTAAAAAGTCAGGTTGTAGGGGTTGCTCTGAACTAACGGTTGTGATGTGGAAGATCTGTTCAATCACGTGGCTCTGAGCAACTGTTCACTCACGAGGGGATGTTACAGAGGGGTCACGACGAGATAATTTCACATTGAGAGAGACAGAGGGACAGCTTCAGGTTCAGTCAGAGAGTCCTGGGTCAGGATGAAACCTTCCCGATGCCCGTGTCGCCGGCTCTGTGCTCTCAGTGGCCGCGGGAACCGGTGGCAGATCGCGGCTTCTCGGGTTTTACGACCCCGCACAGGGGTTTGTGTTTCAATTCAAAGAATTTTAAACCTACGTCACAGGGCTGCCCCGCAAGGTTTTAACAAAAACACCCCAACAAACCACATAACCAAAACATTCACCCTTTATCAGTCGCCAGAGGATGGTCTGGAACAAACAGAGGCGCGTGTGTTTACCAGGGAGATAAAGACCCACTGGGTAAAGTTACAAAGCAGAGGGGAAAACATCTCCTTCTGAGGAGATTGCTTTACAAGAACCCCACAAAACCACCAGAAACAACTTCAAAAAATCCCCCCAGACCTCTGCCCCAGCACTAGATCAGCGCTAGTTTTTGAAGGGAGGCCTCTAGAGAGAAGCAGGGATGCTGGCTCTCCTTAAAGACGAAATGGACGGGCTCCAGTTGCTTTTAAGAAAGCCTCGTGGCAGGTATCTGCCTAAAGGACCCCTAAAGGCTGTTAATGCCCTCAGCCTCACGCCAGCATCCCTCCGTGTTTCTACCGATACAGGCTCACAAACACAGGAACAAGTCCAGACACACTCTTTTTATCATAAATATCCACCACTGGGCTTTGGCTGCCTGCGAAGAACAATACCTTCATTTATTCTTTTGAAAAGCCACGGTCAAGTTAAAGACAATGTTTTTGCCGCAGAGCAGTGGGTTTTGTTTTTATTGTTTCAATAAATGTGACATTTCCCTCATTTACTGTCAGCCTGGCAAGGTTAGATAGGATTTTTCACGCAAAGGCTACTCCATCTCTCCAAACTTCCCCACTGCTGTGGCACTAAAGATAAACCAGATGGAAGACAACCCGATGGGGAAGGGCGAGCTGTCCTGCTTTAGAAAGAATTCCTGGTTGCCTTTAAAATTTTCACTCCATCCCTTTCAGAAGTTACTCTGCAGATGGGCCCAAGCCCAAGGTGACAACCAGCCCAGACATCAGGCCAGGAGCCAACGGGGACGTTGTTAAGCAATAAAAACCCAACCATCCAGACACGGGGACATTTTAGCAGCATCGGTGTAGATTTAGGGCAGTATTAACTCACCGTTGTGTCACTACTTTTTACCAAAACCACAAGCCGTTTCGTTTACCTGAGTCTCTCGCAGCAAAGAGATTCGGCAGAGCCAGACTTTGTTGCGTTTCCACAAGCAAAACTGACTCTCTGGTTTCACAGCAAGGTCAGCATGAAGGAAAAGACGCCAAAAAACTAAGCAGGAGGAGAACCAAAACCTGTTTCCACGTCTCCTACTTCCTCTCCCTCACTTCACTTCCCTAATGAAGGATTTGTACTCTGCTGCCAGGACATCCCCGGGGAAGAATTCAAAGTATTCATTTTCACCTAGAGAGCTCCAAATGTTTTCAGAGCACAAAAACCACCCTCACAAGTCCCAGAGCAGAGGCCACCTTTGTTGGAACAATAGATGCTCTGAACGAGCCCTTCCTGGCAAAGACCCTGGGATTTTGGTATCTGCTTCCTTCCTCAGCTCACCACAGCTCGATTTAACCTTCCCAGACAATGGCAACGGTTGTTTTCCCTTGTGAACATTTCAAAGGCAGCGCAGGATCGAGCTGGGGCTAGGGGGGCAGCTCCCACCACCCGCTTCCTGGCCGCTGGTGTCAAGACGTTACGAGCTCCGGTGAGGTGCGTCGGCAGAATCAAAGTGTGTGTCCCCCCTGCCCCGTACTTACTGCTGCTGGTCTCGATTTCGGTAAATCTTCCCATCCTGTTTGATCAGATACTGGTCGATCTCATCTTCCACCACCTGGGGAGCCCCCGCGGGCTTCACGCTTTGGGAGGCAGCTGCGTGCACGGTCTCCGAGGAGGAGCCAGCCGGGCTCGAGGGGTAGAGAAACAGCATGTCGCCATGCCTGGGGGTGCAGAAAACCAACAGGCGGCCATCAGCAGCTGCTTCTGGGCAGCAAACCTCCCAGGACACGGAGGAATGTGTAACCTATCACAAAGTACACAGAGAGCAGCCGGTGTGGCCGCCCAAAGCTGCTCCCCTGTGCCTCTTGCTGTTGCTTCGCTCACCACGAACAAATCTTTTCATCGGGAGACAAGACCAAGAGAAAAAGACGGAGGAAAAGGTGAAAGGAAAGAAGCAACAGCTCCCGAAGGAAAAGGACTAGTGCGGATCTCTTGAGTCTTGAGGCAGCTGCCGGCACCGACACAATCGAGGGACAAGCTGCACACAGAGTAACAGCTCCTCTGTCTGTAGCCAAACGTTACTCCTGACATGAACAGAACGAAGATTTTTGAGAAGCAAACACGAAGCTATGGCACCACTGGACAGCTCCGATCGCTGCCCTGAGCGACAGCTGGAAGCTGTGAGGTGCCGTTGGCCGGCACGGAGGGAAGATCTCAGGCTCGGAGGAGCAGCAGCCCGTGGTACAAAGCCCCCCGCTTTAATCGCCAGAGCTCTCTCTCAGGACTCACTTGATTTTCAGCAAGTTGAGGGATTTGTTTTGCGACGCTGTGATCTCTCCTGTCCTGTTTCTATTGGTGTAGACAGAAAAGCCGTTATTCCTGAAACCAAATTCTTTTGCAACCTGAAGGAGAGAGAAAAAGGGCAAAGTTTAAGATACTTCCCATCCCCGGTGAGATGCTAAAAACTGCTCAGAGCGAGGGCTAAGTCCAGGGAACTTCTATTGCAAAACTTTAGCTGAATCTATCCGTGCTTCTGAGGAGCACGAGGTAACTGAGAGAAGCAGAAGCGCTCAGTAACACAATTATTAAAAAAGCAACTTAAACAGAACATGTCTCTCACTCACCCCACGCAAATGCAGTATTTTATCTAAATCCAGGCAAGCGCAGTCGTGAGCAGAGGGGAGAAACTATCCTCTCTGTTATCTCAGTTCTCTCGCTCCAGCATGCACCAGCCAAATCATTCTCATCTTCCTACGACTGGAATTCCTCAGTCCAGACCTTCACCTCTGAGGATCTTTCACCTACCAGTTGCTACATGAGTTTCACTCACACTTTTCCTGCCGTTCTCCTTTCTAGTCTTCTCCATTTGCCTCTTTTCTGATGAGACTGACCCTCATAACGACCACCTCTGTCCCCAGGCAGTCTTTTTTCCCCCTTCATCCTCTCGCCAGTTCACTTGAAGCTGCTTTACTCAAACGCCTCTTCGCAGCAATCACAATTTTCAAATTTGGTCACTTAAAAACATCCCTGCGTTTAAGAGGGGTGTTAAAAGTTCCTCTAGGTGACAAGTTTCTTCCTAAATTCTTAAGTTAACAGCCCGTATTTTTATGAAGTACACCTCCCTGGGGCTTTGGGAGGGCTCAGAGACAGTGACACACACAGGACAAACCTGACAGGCCACAAGCAGAAGCGCCACGTGAGCGAGGCCACGGCGAGCAGCCTCTCTGCCGTCAGCTCCGCGGCAGCACGGCCTCTGCCCCTCGAAGGGCAGCGACTTCCCAACGGCTCGTCTCCCTCCTCACACCTGCCAGCCTTAAACATCAGCTCCTCAGGCCACAGACTTCTCCAATTTTTAATTTATTTTTTTTTGAGGAGACAAATTCTACACTACATTCACCAAAAGCCTCAGGTTAGAACTAACTCAATTCTAACCTGAGCGCACCTGAGAGTTTATTGGTTTAGTATTCTCAGCTAGGATGTGCCACAAAAGACAGAGACGATTGTTAAGGCCCTTATCGCTGAGATGTGATTTTTTGCACACTTCTGCAGCTTCTCTGCAGCAAAGGAGGAGATCTTAAGTTAACTGCAAGAACAGAAGCAGCAATCTGATGTCTCTTTAACTACAGCCACCTAGCTAAAGGTGAAATCCACCACAGGGATTAACATTCCGGTGATGAAAAGGAAAGCTACAAACACGCAGGGATCTTAGGTGGTAAAAATTTGCAACTTTTGTCTTTCAAGTAAACCCTGTTTCGGGAAAGAAACTCAAACATTTCTCGCATTCAGCTCAGCGAGAGGAGATAGCTTTCCCCAGATCTTTCCCCAGACCAAGAGGCGGTTTTAGTGAGCGACGATGTTTTTGTTCTGCCAGTAAGTGGTTGCAAGCCCAATTGTTCCGCGCTGCCTCGGGTAACATGAAGCCTTGAAACCAAGCACCTTGCTTTGCACGGGTTCTAAAGATTCTCAAAGCACGGTTTTTTCCCTGAGTGAGACTGCTTGGAGGCTGCAGCGAGTGTCTTTGACCCAACCCTGAAATCCATCAGGATTTTCGCTTGCTCAGGCAGGGATCACTGCCGTGCTTCGAACAAAGCAAATGACTCACAAGCCACAGCAGGTTTCGGTCTGCTTCCCTTCACCCTCGCAGGGGGAAAGGAAATCCATCTGATGGAACGAACGGCCCTTCAGGCACAGGAACACAAAGCACTTCTCTTACAAAGCAAAGAAATCCTAAGCTGGGGGTTCCAGGTCACAGCAGAGTTCCAGGAGGGAAGGAATAGGAGAACGGCTCGATCTTAAAAAACAAACTTTAAATACTGAGCAGCTGCATCAGACTGAAGAACAAGCTGCAGCCAACTCCAAATCTGACAGCTCCAACGCTCCACATGTTCTCCTCGGCCCAGGGTGGAAACCTCTCCCAGGAGACCCTGGAGGCTCTTAAGACCTCACCTTAATCCCTTCCTCACTCTCTCCAAAACCATACTGGAAAAGCAGTGTCACGCAAAGCCCATGCAAACGATATTCAAAGCGTAAATCAAGCAGCTCAGCTTCAACCAGATCCCGCCCGAAGCCTCTCGTGCTGCTGTCGGCCTCTGCTGCCCCGGCTGCCATTCCTCTGGGAGAACACTAAAAACGCGTCCTTCCCACCCCAGGGAACTCCCGCTGAAAAGCTGAGTAACTTTTCTGCGTTAATTTTCTTCGTTAATTCTCAGGGTACCTTCTTGAGAAACGTCGCCACCGTTTCTCGCTTCGTGGCCGTGATGCGCTTCACTCCTTCCGGCGACTGCACGCGGATTATCTGCGGGGTGAAGAGGACAGCCCGTCAGCGATGGGGGGGTACGGAGCCTGCTGAAGCCAGACCCTCTCCACCTCCCTCCTGCCTTTCGCTGCGTGCGAACGCAGAAACAAGTTGTTCACCCTCGGTACGGCCCCTCTGGGTTGATGCTTGCGCCTTACCCTGGCGTGCAAGGAACAGCAAGAGGCTGGCACGGAGAAAAAGCATTAATGCAGCTTTTTTTGGTCAGAGCTCTGACCTCCAACGTGGAATTAAAACACTCAGGAGGCTGAATCAGAGCTTCCACAGGAGTGATTTATTCAGTCCCTGTGTGCAAGCACTGGCCTAACTGGTGCTAATGGGCACCTGCGCTTGTCGTCACGTTTCAACACACGTTACGGACGTGCAGCTTCCAGCACTGAAGAAAAGGAGAAAAGCCACAAAGCTCAGGCTGCTGCTGCGAAACACTTTGGCTGGGAACTGCCGGGAAAACTCGGCAGGTTTTTGGAGGGGGGAAAAGCCCAGGGACAATCTTTCATGTACTCGCGCGGAAGCGGCGAATGTAAACATCCGCGTCTCCGAGCTCCCGGCGACCGGAGAA
>NW_009718328.1:0-6425 GCF_000703405.1 Apaloderma vittatum
CCCCCGCCCTCCCCTAAAATCAGCAAAACGCACAGTGACCACAGTCATATTAATTCGCTGCCACTGGGAAAACAATCCCGAGCAGCTGCTAATGATGAGCGAGTATATGAAGAAGATAATCTAGCCATTAAAATCCATACCGCAAGTTTGAAACTGTCACAGATTAGTATCTGATGAACAGACTTTAAAGGAAGGAGGCGAACAAAGAATTGGAAGAAATCTGTGAGACAGACAAAATACAGGAAAAAACCTTGCTTGACTTTTAAATTTATAGAGAGTAACATGTTTTTATAAACAAGTCCTACCATGTCTCATAAGTGTCTCTATTTCCACTGCTAATGTCATGAACTCTGTCACTGATTTACCTTTTCATATATTAAGGGAAGTGGGAAAGGGCTTTAAGATTTTTAAAATATTAAATGAAGGTTCTAAATAGTATTTGGTCATTTAAACATGTGGCCTGTTTTTAAAACTGCTGAGGGAGCTCATAGATGCTCAGCATATTTGGAAATGAAGCCATGAAATGCGGATTAAGATGCTAACTTTAGGCTACTGTTTCTGACATTCTTAACTTTTGAGACACATTTGCTCGTGCAACGATGGAATAACAAAATTCCCGACCTTACATTATTTTTAAAAAGACAATTTAAAATCCGTGGTTTTGAATAAAAGTTGTTCACTGATTACAGTTAGGAGGAACAGCTAAGATTACTGAGACTGAAAAAACTGCACAGAAGAATCATTCCCACAGGATACCAGTTTGTTTATTTTGCACCTAGAATATGGTTCTCGTAAAGAAGCAGCAGCAGACGAAAGACATCACTCTTAGTTTGATGCTAGAAAATCCAGCTTTGCTACCCTCCTGCTGCCTATATTTTTCCTTGCAGCACAGAGAAAACGATGATTCTGTTACTTTAGAATAGTTCTGAGCATTTTGTGGCTTGCATTTTCGTGGTTCCATTTGGTTTGAAAGGGCTTGAGTTTCTGCAAGAAGTGCCATGGGTCACACTGCATGGGGACAGACTTCATGCACGTGAGCAAAGGTCAAAATCAATCATAGCTTTGTATTTCCAGGCCTATTACTTTTGGCAGTTTACCCTGCCAGAAGGGGCTAAAATATTTGCTTCCCAAAAGGGGTAAACATCAAGAGGGGGCAGGGATATAATCGGCTTCCCAACCACGCAGCAAAGAGAAATGAGGGAAAAGGATTCCCTCCTCACCGCAGCCACCAAGCCGTCCAAACGTTAGACGCAACATTCTCGGTGAGAAGTCGAAAGATTTCACAGCACAGTGACTTTAAAAGGACAATAGCCCTATTTAGGTAATTATATTATGCAGGCTTTGTTATTAGGCAGCCCTGCTCAGTCCCAGAAAGTCTGGATAATCAAAAGTGTCCAAGTACAGGAAGGGGAAAAGTACAACCCCACCCTCCCGCACAGCCGCTGCCAGGACCTCTGGATTTGCAGGGTAAAGTCTATTTACCGAAGCTCCTTGGCCATTTTATACATCAACTGATATCCTTCCTCATGGGGCTGCGCGCCACAGCCTAGCGAACCTCTGGAAAGCCCTTCGAAACCACAACTAATTTGGCCCCAGCCACCCGCCCCTGTAAATTCGCTGCTTGGAGGCTACTGCCAGCCCCCTAAGGCAGAAACTGCGAGGGGGAGAGGGATGCTCCCCCCTGCCTGCACGCATACCAGCACCGGTCCCCATGGCCAAACAGATCTGGAAACTCATCGCAGCTGTGCTCTGCTTTTGAGGTCTCAATAGGCCTGGGCACGGCACGGCCGGCCGCGGCAGACAGCAGTCCCTCGGAGCACAATGTCCCTTTCACGGCCCCGCTCCCAAATCGAAATGCTGGCTGTGTAACACAGCCGCACTTCATCGGCTGCGCAAAGGGTGCCGTATAAATTAGACCTGAGCAAAACCAGTCGCTTGGGGTGTTCGGGGGGAGCTGGAAGCATAATCCTCCGAGCGGGGTGCCTCGCTCCCCACGAGCAAAGCCCCTCGGCTCAGCCGGGCTGCGGGGAAGGCGTGACACACACATGGTTAACCGAGGCGGCTCAGCAATAAGCGGGGATTTAGCTGGATGTGAGGACGACTAACTTCGACATCTGAAATATTATCTCTTCTCTCTTTCAACTCCCAAACTTCGCCGTAACCCTCGTCGAGGGAGCGCAGCGCCAGCCTGGCTTTGTTCTGACGAGTTGCACCTTTGCTGCACTGACTCCTTAGGCGAGCGGGGAGTCACCCAGCGATACACCACTCTGCCTCCAAGCTTATCCCACCCTGACTTCTCCAGCGAATGCCTCTCGTCATGTTTGTCTGCAGGAGTTTTTGACAGTGGTGCGTGTCCATTAAGAGTTTTCCTGTGGCAGCAGCTAAATCAGCCTAACTTTATCAGTCTACGTAGAGAATAGTTGTTCTCGTTTAAATTCATTTGGAAGAAAAATATTCCCGTGCAAAATTTTTTTTGTCTGAGAGAAGGGGTTCTGACATACTTTTCATCACATATTTCAGGGCATTAAGCTACAAGTATAAAAACTTCAACAAAGACCGTATCCCTAAGCAAATCAGCCCTAGTGATTTAGCTGTAAAGTTTATAGATGAACTTTAAAGAAAATAACCTGGTTGAAACAGATCTTGCCTTCTGGGCACTAGCAAACACACCTGCAGCAATCTGATACTTGGGAATGCAGATTACAAGCCCTTCATTTCAAAATGTTTGTTTTTAAATTCAGAAAGATGAAAGAAAATAAAGTACTGAACTTTTTTCTGTTGAGCACAGATGTTTCTAGTACTTACTGGGAACAAGAAGCTGACCCAAACACTGCCATAATCTAGATTTCAGAAGGAAAGCACATGCCTTCCCGAGTCCCATCTTCATGAACTTTCTGAAAGTTAATTCCTGTTAGATTCTCTCCAGGCAAACACTTCCCACCAATCCGAAATAAGAACTGCACACTCTACGGGCTTTGACATCCTATTAGGTTGTGCTGCCACATCCATAACTTTTGCCTTCATCAAATTTCTCAGGTTTCTAAACCTAACGAAATGTGGTAGGCAGTAGTCTTCTATCTGATATAATTAGCTGAAACGCTACATACTGCCAAACAAACTTACTCTTGTTTTGGGCCTGCTCATTTGGTTTTTTGCCTGTTTAATTAATGAAGACTAATGAAGACTTTCTTTAAAAGGCTTTTCCAAGGCCAAATTGCCATCTCCCCTCTCAGGGTCTGCCATGTCCCCAGTTCCACAGCATTTAGTTAGCTCATGTTTCACCAACAGTTTCACAACAGTATTTGTTGTTGCTGTGTAACGAGGGAGCAGAAAATTCTGCCTTGCTTTAGAAAGTTTAAATTACTCATTCTTGCAATCTTAACTCTTTCGTCCTCTTAAGAACTATTATTGTCTAATTTAGTTATGCTAGTCTGATTTTTATCTTATGAGAAAAAGAGTGAGAAGGACTCATCTTTTAAAGTCCAGTCAGTTCTACTCTCACTTCTGAGTTCATGATTTTTTTTGCAAAAAAATACTTTCTTTTTAGACGTACAACAATGTCACTAATGCCCCATAAAACATAAAGACATACGAGCGCAAAACTGGATTTTTTTTGTATGTGCTCCTAACACACCTTGCAATACACAGTGGCTAACATTTGTGTTGCAAACCCATAGCAGGTTTTTCCTCCCACAGAGGGGAGGAAAAAAAAAAAACAACCCCCACGCAAGTTAAGGTCATGTTTGGGTTGCGCCTTCTCCTCTATTTTCACTTTGCAGACCCGCGTGGACTAGAAAATTTGTGATGCTGCAAGGAGTGCGCTCACTTAGTGAATCGCAACGGGATTAACATGCTGAAGATGTGCTGAAGTTGGAGACCTACAGCATTCTGCCCTGACCCCTGCCATGGCCGATTCTGCCAGCATTTCAGTGAAAACCCTGATGCTGTCTGGGATTGCTCCTCGCCTGTTCAGAGTCTGCACCATCCATGTATTATTCCCTCAATAACCATTTACCTTTTACTCTACAATCACGTCTCTATCAAAACAATATTTCTAAGGCCTAAAGCAATGGTGGCAGGTGTACTGCTTTTATGTCAGAGCCAAAAATAAAACGACAAACTAGACCAAAACCCCTTACTGTTTCACGTCTAATAATTCCATAATTTGGCTATGATACATTCCATTAAATCACAGAGGTCTTCATGAAAGTAGAGAATCAGGAAACACTTTAGAATTAAGTATTGCTATCTTTGCATTTAAAAGCACTGGAACAACCGTTAAACCATTAAAAGCTTTCTGGACCACATGAATACTATTTTTGTCGTTATTTTTATGAGATGAAAGACAAAATCTTACACGTTGAGAGAATTTTAGTATTTTACGATCCACTTACAAATACATATAGAGTGCTTTACAATATTTTCAAAATTAAAACCAAAGCTTGCTCTAGAAATCACAGAATTGTTCATCTGGACTCTAACTAAATTACTTTTCCACGTTTCCATACCATTAACTTTCACAGTTCACATTACAGCCACTGTATTATGATTCAGGTTTCGGCCTGATTTCAAACTCCCATGCAGAGAAGATTAATCCTATTGCTTACAAAGTTAGGAGACTGGATTCCTGAATGCATTTTCCGGTGTTTTTTTATTTACTCTTGTTAATATGAGTCTCTTTGATTAGCTAAACTTTACTGTTATCACCACTGGTCTCTTATCACAAGCCCTAGGCAAATGACATATTTACCACTCATTCCATTCTGATAAGGGTAATCCTGTGTTTAACTTGCCCAAGAACAAACACCAGATAGTTCGTTTTTAAGAACCCTGCTTCTACGCATTAACAGCATACAAGAGAATAAGCAGAAGGTTTTTAAACGAGAAGTTATTTAAAGAATACTTTGCAAACGTAAGTTTTTAACAACAGCATATGCCTCCTACTCCAGGAAAGTTTATTTAATTCCAAGTTTCCACAATATCACTGCTGAAGTTATACTAAAGTTTAAACCGCAGAAGGGGGAAAACACATTTTTAGTAAAACACCGGTTTGGATTTTTTTATTTCCTCTAACTGAAGCTCTCTGTCATTAGCTAGTAACATTATTATGAAGTAAAAGCTTTGCTTCATACCTTGTTTGAGACATTTTGAAAACAGCACAGAGAAAATAAACATCCCAAGCCAAACTTCACAGTCTAATTTTAATTGTAAAGGCATCAAAACATTTGCAGCAATGTAGGCTGCTAGTCATTGACTTTTACAATTCTGTTTTCATTACTCAACCCACACAAACGTCACACGGTGACTGAAAACTTTTGAGCAGAGTGAAAAGCTCGCTATTTCACCAAACATTTTTTTCTTTTTCAATTTCCTCCCCTCCACCTCTTTGGGATAAACTGCATCGAAGGGAGAACTATTCTAATTCCTCGGTAACTTTTAAACATACCGCAAAACAAAAACTGCAAACAGAATTATGTGGTTAATGGTGTAACTGAAGTGCCCAAGAGTACGCTAAAAACATTTTGATAGATAGCCAAGTCATTTATCTAAACCATCGTCAGAGCAGTGAAGCATCCTGCAAGCTTTTATGAACGGTATTAGGTGATACCTTCTGGCACTTTTTCTCACTTCTCAAACTTGAAACTGTGATATTAAAATACTGCCATTGTTCACCATCTATGTATTTGAGCAACAAATCAAGACCTAATAACATAATAACACGTTTTCAAAAGTGTCCTACCACTAACTCTCCCTCTTCCGTTACCAGTGCAGCGCTGCCTGAATCTCAAGGTATAGAAGTAATTGATGGTTAAACTCAAAGGGTGTTCACAGTAAGTAGTTTTCTAGCAAAACAGCAACTTCTTAGAGCAACAAAGTAAAGAAGAAAGGTGGCAGCAAGGTCAGTACAAAGAAATATTGCCTTTTCTTAGGAAACTTAAAACTACTGTCTGACTTTTGTAATGGCACTTACCCACTGCAATTCCACATCTTTGCAAGAACTGTATGAAGCAGCATTTTAATCGCTTCACTGCTCTCTTAAAATGCACTTTGAGACAACATGTGTCCAGATTATCAAGCATGGTACAAAATTAGATTAAGGAGGCAAAGAAAAAAACTACCACAGAGATGTTACGTAAATTTGTCCTTCACTGGTGGGAGTTTTGGGAGCATTTGCTGTATTATAATTTTATATGTTCTTGCTTGGCTCCACAACTGTTCTTAGGACCAGTTTGCCACACGAGAAGGGGTAAACAGACAGCAGCCCTTCACCTCTTTTCCTTTTCCCTTTCTTGCCAAAAAGGAGAGAGAAAAAGGCTTGCAAACCACACTTTGCACAAAAAACTCCCCCCACCCCTCATTACCCCTGTGCTTAATTATAAGCATTTAATTTTTGAATGCATGCAAATAATAATAATAATAATAAT
>NW_009718329.1:0-375 GCF_000703405.1 Apaloderma vittatum
GCGCTCCCCTGGCGCCGGGCCCGGAGCTGGCCTTGGCGTCTCTCTCATGAGGTGTCCCTGTGGAGAGCGGGTCCCGTTGGGCGGAGCGGATTTGGATGAGCAGAGTCTCATGGGTGGCACCTTGAATGACGCCTCACCCCCGGGGTCAAGCACGGCCGGTGTTTCTAACAGACGTGGTGGTTTGCTGGGACGAGCTTTGCTCCTCTGAGGGAAGGTTTATCAGGCAGCTGCAGGGACCTTGGCCCGAGCGGTCCCGAGAGGCGTCCTAGTCCTGCGAAAATTCTTGTACGTGTCATCCTTTAAAAATTCTGCTGGTGTTGGGCATTTCCACACTTGCGTCTAATCCTGTGCAGAATTAGGATGGGTGTCGTGTAG
>NW_009718329.1:406-14506 GCF_000703405.1 Apaloderma vittatum
ATTGTACATGATTTGGTAGAGGATCCTTGTATCTGAAGGTAGAATGCAGTTTACAAATGCAAAATTTTTCTTTAGGAGATGGTGCCGGTCACGCAGCGAGGAGTGCTGTTGATACAATGGCAGTATTTACCTACACTAAAGGTTTTTATATTATTTGCGATATTTGTAATGGCAAACTGCAGATACTTGGGGCAAATGGGGAGATTCTGACTTGTGAAGGCGTGTTTTCTAAAGATAATTAAGTTACAATGTAAACTAAAGTATGTGGCATCAAGTGCTTATTGGTTTATTAATGTTTCCTGTTCACTGATCCCAAATGCTGTTCTTGGAACTGTTCAAACAGCTGATCTACATTCCAGTTAGATAAACAGGCTGCTAAAGCCACAGTTGTGCACAATTCTATAAACTTTAATAAAACAGACTAATTTAAATATATGCCTCTCAGGGAGACTCCTCCTAAATCCCAGTTATGTTTTGCTTTTTAACTCCTTTGTTCCTGTTCTTCAATCTCCCCTAGAACCTTAGTCCTTCCTAACAAGTGCAAAGCTTTCAACCGTACTCAGTTAATATGGGAGTCAGGGAAAGGACAACATCTACAGAGAGGACTGAGTGAGAGTATTTTATGCCATGCAACTCAGCATATAGTCCAGAGCCTGCAGTGACAGCTCTCTGTTAAGGGGTGTCTTCTGACTAGAGTGCCAAGCGTACTGTTATTGCCAACAAGTAAGCGATAGTAATCATGGTACAGTAGTCCTTTTGGACTCCACCAGTGCCGCTCCTTAATCAGCTGCAGAGCTTGCTCAATGGCCATTTCTTTCCCTTCCTGGATCCTCAGGCTAATGACTGCACAGTAGTGGAAAATACTTCCAAAGTTACATTGCAACATAAGAAGAGAAAACTACTTTGTAACTTATGAATAAAAACCCCAACAAACTACCGCATGCAAACTCACCTTGGCTTCAGAATTGAAGTTTAATCACACAGCTGGAATTTCAGGAGTGAGTGAGAAGCATTGCACTCCCCAAACAGCAAGCCTTCAAGACAAGAGATACAGAGGTGATGTGAGCAATCGATGCTTCCTGTCTCTGAAATGGCTGCAGGGACTGTGGCCTGTCATGTTCTCAAATTATGCCCATTCTCCAGCACATAAATATCACCACAGTTTTAACCACACTGTGTTATTCCTCTCTGCATCAGCCAGCAGGCTGCAGGAAAGCGCGGTGTGTGAAAATGATGAGAAGGCAAACGAGCTGCTTGGCTATTGCAGCTCAGATTATCTTGTTCCCCAGCAGTCTTTCATAAACATCTGATAGGGAACATAGGAATTAGCCACAGGGAGGCTCTTATATTGGACTTCTCCAGACGAATGAACATCCTTTCTCACTCACCAAACTATGTTTTCTGGAAACCAGTAATGCTGCTTTTTGCACTTGAGTGAGATCCTGCAAGGTAGGTGGAGTGTTAAGAGTCATCATGATACCAGTGCTGGCACGATGCATGTGCCAAAGGGCTCCATGCTTCAGAAGGCCTTACATCAAGGCTGTGTTGGTTTTTTTCAATAGCTTATGGTAAATACTGCGTATTTTGTAGACATTCAGATGTTTATGGAACTTAAAAGACTTAATTTGTTTTCTGTATTCAGAATTGAAAATGTCTGAAGACATATGCGATGGCAGCCCATCTGAAGAAAAATCTGAAGTAATGGAAGTGCCCAGCAATGAGGTATTGCCTCACGAGTCAGTGCCATGCCTCGTGGAAGCTGAGGTCTTGCACGAGTCTTCACAAGATGAACGTGGACAAGCCACTGAGAGTCCCAGGGATAGACAGGAAGGAGACGTATTTATTAATGAAAACCCTTTGACTGAAAAAATAATTGAAAGTTTGCCTTCCAATGGAGAGGCGACTGAAGACATGCCCACAGAGTGCAATGAAACCGTAAGCCTTGATACAGAACCTGAATCTGAAGAAACACTGCATGAACAAAACAGTCCAGTAAGTAATACTTTTTTTTTTTTCCTTTTCCATAAAAGCCCTCCTCTCTCTGTTTTTTAAAGACAGAATTTTGTACAATGTACATACTGTTTCTCACAAAAGGCTAGGGAGTTACGTACAGAAAACCTGCATGGGAATAAAATAAATTCCAACACCAAGATTTTGGAAATTAGAAATAGTTGAATTTCTCTTTACTAGTATGATATTAATATGTTCTTTCTAGCCTGGTTGCAAGAAAACTATACCAGCACTTATTAAGAATCTATGCAAAATTGACTAGAATACTTGTGTGAATTTGGTATCTGGCTTTCTGTACAAGCCTGCTTCATCCAGTTCACAGAATGAACCTAGAAGAGGACAGAGTTAAGCTGCATATGCAGTGCTGAGTCTGGATTTGCTAACTCAAGTCATTGTCTTTACAAAACAAGTATATGTTTCACAAAGCTCACTGAAATGGCCAGTAGTTTTTGTTTTATTCTAGGTCAGTAGTTTTTAGTTTGTGATCCGCAGACTTTTGGGAGTCTTGTGAGTAACTGCAGGAAGTTAATAAAAGAAAACCAAGAAGAACAAGGCTTTTTCATGGCCTATACAGCATCCAAATCCAATGCACATGACATAGCTGAAGATGTTCTGCTCTACACTGAAAAAATTTCGGGCATCCCCAACTTAGAAAAGGTTAAAACACGTCATTTCAGTCCCTCCACCAGTGATCCACTCCCCAGGTATCTGTACACTGCGCAGTGCAGAGCTGTCTTGCTTAATACCACAGGTGGGCAGCAGCTCCTCTGTCTGTGTTTCTATTGAGCTCAGTTCTTAGGTGTTCCCTGTGCACATCCATACTGGCTTACACCTCCAGGGAGACTCAGGCAGAGAAGCCTGTTAAGTCTGGCTCCCAGTAGAGCTCAAGAAGGAGATGCCTCTCCCTAATAATAGCCCTAGTAAACTATTATGGCTTTATAGGATCTGAAGAATCATAGAATCATAGAATGGCCTAGGCTGGAAGGGACCTTAGAGATCATTTAATCCAACCTCCCTGTCATGGGCAGGGACGCCTCTCAACTAGATCAGGCAACACATGGGGACCAAACGGGTATCGAACCCGTGAGTAAGACATCTGTGAAGAAATCTCTGGAGTTTTAGGCACTTTCAGCAATAGGTGATCTGAACTAAGCTCCCTGTTCTGCTTGCTTGTGCACAGAAACTTGAGCTCTGCATAATACCCTGTCTATCATCATTTATTAAAAGCCTGGCCTTATTGCCTCTCAGGTTCTTTGTGTTTTCTTCTGCCTTTGGAAAACATGGATTTTAGACAGTGGACTAATATTTTTGTTTTTACAGACTGCAGACTCCTCATCTAAATCAAGTAGATGGGGAGCTTGGGGTACCTGGGGAAAGTCTCTCCTGTCATCAGCTTCTGCCACAGTGGGTAAGTGTTCAGCCAATAAAGTACATGGATAGAAATTGTAGTTTTAATGTTAGTTAGAAAAATTATGTGCATTAAAGTGATTTTACTGTTGATCAGTTGGAATTGTAATGCTGATAAACTCTTCAGTTAATTTTTATAGTTGCAGCAGTAGGTTTCTTTCAGGTCATTCATTTTTTGCCTGCAAGATAGCTATATTTATATTCAGTTTAGCTTATGCAATAAATAGCATTCTATCAAATAGATATTCTAATGTTGTTTGTAACAAAATTATTTGTTACCAGTTACTGTTCTTACAGGCTTGCGATGGCAGTGTCACAGTCTTCTCTTACCTAGAATCCTTGTCCTCACTGAGTTTAGTGTCATAGAGTACGTACATTTTGTGGGGGGCAGCTATTTTTTTGCCCAGCTGACATGAGCTTGCCTGAAAATGATGAATGCTGTTGGAAAAAGTTTGGGAGATAAACAAGATTGTGTGTTGTATCCCTTCTTACTGTCTGATAAGAAAACAAGACATACCTTTTTACAGCTGTTTGTTGCTTTTGTCTTAAAACCTGCTCCCAGCATTGTATCCCTCTGGATTTCCTTGGAGTTTTTAATGATATGATCTCATTTTTGTATAGGCCATGTAACATCTTGGTTCGTATACATTAAAAAATCCATGCTTAATTGATACCGGCTTCTTAACATACCATCTGACTATATCTGCATCATAACTATCTTTGTAGAGTGTAAATATGCAAAGAAGTTTATTGTCTAGGCAGCCTGACTTGATAAGGTTGTGTGATGCTGTCTATTTTAAATAGGCGTCTCACCACCATGCAGATATATATTTTTAGGATTATTATTTGAAAATGAGCACAGCTGGAACAGGTCAAGTTGCCTAAGTAAAGGACTATCCACGTGCAGAAGAAGGAAGAAGAAAATTTAAAAATCATTTTAGTTTTATGTGATAATGATTTTACCATGTCACACTACTTACCAAGTCCCATCTACTATCTAGTTTCTGACAGTGACCAAGAACAACTGGGAAAGAGCCTAAACCCAGATGTATGTAAAGCAGCACTTCCCTTGTTTTCTCTTCCTATTCCTTGGAATCTACAACTTAGACAGACTTCATGACCCTGGGATCAGGGTAGGGTTGAGTTCCCATATTACTGCCTAATAATTTTGGATCTAATTTTTCTCTGTGAATTTATTAAATAAAATAGACTTTGAATTAAGCAGAAATCAACTGTACATTCTTTCATGTTCGCTGAACACAATAACCTGGAAGGCCACATACATAATCTTAGATTTGTTCCAGGAAATCAATGCAGCAGGTGATAGTTTGTATTCCTGATATAGAGGGATTATTTCCTAGTTGTTATGGGAATTCATGCTTGATCCTGTGAAGCATTTACTGTCTGTTGTTGTCATAGACAGGATGTGGGACTATGTATATGAGATCTCTGCCTCAGTATGACAATTCCTAGTGAGAGACAGATTAAAAAAATAAAGCTACTGGGAATTTCTATAAGCTTTCTTCTTTCTACTAAGTATTCATTATTCCCCTTCAAGTTACTTCATTTATTATCTGAGCAGTTCAACGAACGCTTCATCTCCTGTTCTTCATCAGAAAATAGGTTTGCCATCATCCAGTCCATTTTAATGTTGCTTATTCCTTCAGTGTAGCAAATTCTATAAGTAAAGCTGCTTTCTTGGAATTAGACTTATCGGCAACACCTTCGATATGTGATTTTTCTGTTGCTCGTGTTATCTTTGATTGACACAACTGCTTGTGTGGTTGAGTATGACAAATACTCACTATTCCTTGTGTTTTTCTTCAAAAATGTATTCTATAAAAGTGGCAGAAACGATCTGAGGTGGACTAGATAACATCTTCTTAAAGACCTAACCAAATACATTCAGCTTTTAACAAATTGTATCATAGAAGAGCCCAGATTGGAGGGGACCTTGAAAGATAGTTTAGTCCAGCCTTTTGTGGGAAAAGGGTGCCTAGATGATATTGTCTAGCACCTTGTCCAGTCACATATGGAATATCTCCAGCAACAGGAACTTTACCGTGTCCCCGGGGGGTGTTGGTCCAGTGAATGATCATTCTTACTGTAAAAAAATTGTTTCTTACATTCCTTTCTCTTAAGACTCCTAAGATTGAGCTGAAATGGTTGTTCCAAGTATCTCAGTTTCCTTAACCTTCAGACCCTTATGTAGAGCTCCCAAACAGATTAGCATTTTTACTGCATGGCTATCATTTGTTTAGCATAGCTGATTTTCTAATAGTAAGGTAGTTTCTTTATAACTTGTATCTTCTCTCTCTCTAACTTCGCACATATAGCAAGTGATTGGTTTGGTGATGGTTTTGTATTATGAAGAAAATGTCTGTTGTCTTTAAACTGATTTTGACATTTGGATCAAGGTCTCAGCCACAGGGCTGATGTGGTACCCCTCTACACAGCAGAGTCTGTAATGCCTTTGGGTTAGTAGCAGTCACTGCCTGAATCATACTTAGTGCCTGACACTAGATGTCACACTAGGAAAGTTATTGAATCTGCCTTATTAATGAGGTGAAGAGTTTTCTTTTGTTTTTAAAAGGTACAAGAGGTTTGTCTTCCCCCGTTGTTGAACCACAGTGGAGCAGATACTCTAAAATAGTTGCTGGGATGACGAGATGGGGGAAGTAGGCTTACTGTGATCTGGAGGTACAACTTGTAGTTATTGTCACCAGTTAGCCTCTTGCTTTTAAATTGTTTTGTTTTTTTTTTAGTAAATGAGCAATTACACCATCCACTCTTCTAGTAACAGTGTTGGTGAAACTCCCTTCTGACAGTGGGTTACCATTGCAGCTAAGCCAGTTTAATGGCTACCAGCCACTGAAATGGGCAGTCCTGCACCTCTCTTTTTCTTGCATGTTGCTCCTCCTCCCTGTGCCAGCACGCCTGCTGCTCTGACATTCCAGTAATCCAGCTCAGGAAACTAAACTGACATAAGAGTAATTCTAGAGGAACCAACTCACTGAGGTAAATGCCAGGGGAAGTAGAAGGGATAAATACGGAACATAGAAGTAGCAGAGCCTCCCATACCAGCACCAAGAAGCCATTAGGTCAGCTTAGCTGTAACAGGAAATGGTCTATCCTCAGGGCTTAAGAGAGGCAAAATATATTCCCAGTCTGCACTTGAAGCTTGTGACTTCTGATTTTAATAATGACTTGTATGATTGAAAGCTTGCCTGTTTTGGTTTTTTCCCACCTAAGCTATCTGCTAGCTTAATGGAAGTTACTACCATCTCCTACAAGCCTTGCCTTTCGTATGTTGTGTTGTTTTGTATGAATGAGTTATGGCATTCATAAGGTGCTTAAGTTATGGTGCTCAACAGATGTTAGATCTGTTAGATTAACAGATCTTAGCTCAACAGATTCCTAAAGAGAATGGTTTGGATTTCAGATGTGCTGAATTTCCCTCCGGAGGTGTCTGTTGGCCTCTTTCAGCTTTACAGGGAATCCAAAGCTGCTAAACTGGGAGGTGGAAGATAAGGGAACCTAAAGAGAAGTGGAACGTACATGACTAAAGGGTTTGTGTACATTCTGATCTGGCCTTGAGCAGTTCAGACAAGCTCAGAGGCAGGCCACATTTTTAGGCACTGCTTGCAAAACTATCCTTTTCAAATGAAAGATTCCAGCTAGCAACATGAATAACAGTATTTTGCTGAAACTGTCAGCCAACAGAAAGAAATCGTGTAGGCAAGAAAAACAGAAGCAACAAGAGAGGGGAAAAAAGCGTGCTTTCTCAAAAAAAGGGCCCACTGAATACCTCAGCTGTCTCCATTGGTACAGATGTGTAAATGGAGGCATCAGAGGTGTTCCTGTGTTTACAACGTCAGCTCAGTTGTGTTACCACACCCAGTGTGACAAGCCCAGTGGACTTTTATTTCTGAAATGGAGGCTCATCTCCCATAACCTCTTTTTATTTCCATGCCTTTTGAAATTACTTTTTTTTTTTTTATATCCCAGAGCATCACGCGCTTCTACTATGTTTGTGCATGTATGTGTATCTAACAGTGCTGACTTGGTTCAGTTGTGGTCTTCTGATCTCTGATTTTGTTGTTGTAGTCAAACATATGCGCCATACAGCTTAGTTCAGCAAAATTACTCCTAGTTGACCTGAAATATTTTCTTATCATTCTAATGTGTGTAACCACAGCCCTGAAAATGCTGCTTTTTGTAAGTCTATAAATACCAATACAGCAGCTGTGTGCCTCCTTTTCTTGGAAATTATAAGCTTGTCTGCAAAACTGTGAGAACCAAGTTAAAAAATATAAAAAAAACCCCAAACTTGTTTAGATACAGAAAAAAAGGGGAAATTAATCTGAAAATCCATAATTTTTGCACAAAGTTAAAGTTTTTGCTTAATGTTGATAGTTAATCTTTTGTATAATTACAGGACAATAATATTTTGTTAGCAAGTTAAGTCCTTAAGAAAACCCAAGTCAGTGGAAGAAATAGAACCCTTTTACTCATTTAAAAGTTGTGATCATTACTTAAATCACAAGTACCAGCAATCACATAAATCACTGTGGTGTATAATCTGGTATGTCCTGTACAGTCGGAGATACTGCTACATTTTGTAAGGCACGACATAAAATAAACAAAAGTCTTACTTTCTTTAGACAGGTAAAAGCATTTATCTGACTAGTCTCTCCGTTTCAGTGTAAACCCTCAGGACCCCGTGCAGCTTACGCTGTCATACAGTAAAATTAGTTGTTTCTACTCATCGGTTCATGTTCTTTGTGTTTACTTGCAGATACTCGAGTTTTCTTGTATGCAATCTTTCAGTAGTGCTGCTTCACAGAAGTTTTTTAGAGTGAATTTATAACCGATTTCATAGAGCGCCTGCTGTGCAACCCATCTGGAAAGAATAGAATCATAAATCTAAACTTTCCTTCTTCCTACTCCATTTCATATAGTTCAGAACGCTGCAGAGCACTGGCAAATCATATTTTGCTGCAGTTAATATAACTCAGAAAAGATGCTTGGACTTTTCTAGTAGAAAGTGCACACAATTTTGGATAAGCGTGGACAACATTTAATGAATGGTTACATTTGACTGTGTGCCCTAGATGTCTAGGTATCTGCCTGAGCATCTGTGGTAATGCCTTTTCTGAAATAAGTTGGGGAGGGACTGTTTACAAGGGCATGTAGTGACAGGATGAGGGACAATAGTTTTAAACTAGAGCAGGGTAGACTTAGATTAGATGTTAGGAAGAAGTTCTTTACTATGCGGGGGGTGAAACACTGGCACAGGTTGCCCAGAGAGGTGCTGGAGGCCCCATCTCTGGAAGCATTCAAGGTCAGGCTTGATGGGGCTCTGAGCAACCTGATCTAGTTAAAAATGTCCCCGCTCACTGCAGGGGGAGTGGATTAGATGACCTTTAAAGGTCTTTTCCAGCCCAACGCGTTCTATGATTCTAAGTTATCTATTTACAGTTCAGTTTCAGGTAACAAAGCAAAGAAGTATGGAATTCTGATTACTACTTCTCATAAGTAGTAGTTAAAGCACTCTGTACTGTCCTACTGCTACAAGTGATTAGCTTTACATGAGATGCAGTAACGGTGTACTGTACAAGAAAAAATCAAATAGGATCGCTGAAGCCATTTCATTTTGTGCTGGAAAGAAATATTGCTCACCAGGTTGGTTGGTTGGTTATTTATTGTCTCAGTTGATGCACAAAAACTTCCAACTAAGGAAGATGTGCGACCTGGATCATTTGTAATAAGAGAAGCATATACTTCTTGCGGAACATACTTGTGGATATAAGCAGAAGCAGAATGGGCAGACAGTTTAAGGGTAGCCTTTTTTAAGGGCAACATTCTTCATCTACAGCTGATACAGATTAGGAAGCTGCTGCCCCCTTTTGCTGACTACCAGGCAATCCCACCCTGCCCTATAGCTGGACATTACCAGTCCACAGGATCTGCTAGTGGAAATAAATTCCATGTGGACAAACAGCAAAGCAATCCTGTTCTGTGAAAATAATTCAGATAAAAACACTAATAACATATATTCCTTACATTGGACTAGACTATTTTAATAGAACAGAGAATTAGGGAGTCACTACATAAGCATCAGGAAAAGGTCATAAAATCTCGGTAGGAGATCAGCTGCCACTGGAACAATAATTCTGTCTGTCCAACACCGGCAAACCTTACACAGTATGTTGAAATAGCAGCTTTGAGGGGAAACCCTTTGGAATTTGACTTCAAATGAGCGGCTGAGCAGCTCAAATCCTGAAATAACTTTGAGGACCTGGTTCAGTATTCCTAAAATACCTAACATAGCACCTATGCAAGAGATTCCTTACCTCAGGCCCGCAGTCACTCACAGTCTATTAATTGTGAGTTAATTGTTCTAGACTCCTGAAAACTAGGTGAAGCCAAACCCTACAGCATTAGGAGGACCTGTTTAAACTGATTTAATAGAGTATTCAGCATTTTGAAAAACAGAAGACTAAACTTACGTGTGCTGCTGAAACAAGTTTTATATTTCAGATCCATTATCATTTGTATTAGATTTTAGTTTTATAATTTCTAGTCAGTTATTAATAGTGGAACAAGTGAATTACTAACCTACAAAAAATTAAGGAATTAAGGTAAGTCTAATAGTTTTTCTGATTGTCATCATTTGTGGAGTGTAAGAATACTATGCACTGTTAGTCTTCAGTTTTCAAATCAAATATAAAATATTCTTCTGCTGCAGGTCATGGGATAACAGCAGTAAAAGAAAAAGCAGGAACTACCCTAGGGATTCATAACACAAGTTCAGCATCTTCTGAAACAGCAGAGCCTCCTGCAGCAGAAACACCAGTTATACGTAAGTTCAAGTTCACTGAAATTGGATAAAACTCTTTGACACTGCAAAATTAGTCAAGTTTACAAAATTTTAGGATTTTGATAACAGAATCCAGTTTACTGTAATTTGTGACTTGTAAAGTTGGAAGTATGCTGTAACTTGTTTTTTTCCTTTTGTTGAAAGCAGAAAATTCTCTGGACCAAAGCTCTTCTGAGAATATTCCTTCTTCTCCTTCATCTGGATCTCGTGGCATGTTGTCAGCTATCACTAATGCTGTACAGAACACAGTGAGTCATTTTAGCTGGCCTCTCTGCTCTAGTTATTCATCATGTTTAGGTGCAGCTTCACTGTAGATCACATTTCTTAAGTTGTAGGTCTTTAAAAACAATTCTGTTATAAGTCTCTTTAGAGTTTTTAACATGGCAAAATAACTGTACCAAGTTAGAAAAAAAAGTCAAACACAACTATCTCATGACTTTTGCACCGGTTTCAGTGAAAAATATGGTCTTCTAAACTGTATAGAATTCTGCAAACCTAGAGAGGCTGCTACACCACAGTGATGAATGTCACCAAACAAAAAGAATAACTTAAAGTCTTTCTCAGTAAGTTGCCTGTGATGCCGTTTGAGACTTTGGTAGGGTTTTCCATTATATATCAGGTTACATCAGCATTGGAGTATCTGACAGATGCATAATCCAAATTGAAATGGAAATATTTAGCCATTGTAAATTCTTCTTCAATGTACATGAAAAATTGTGAGAGCTAATGTTAGTATGAGGACACAGGAAAGACAGTTCTAGAGTCATCAGCAGTGTCGAAATTTTAGAAATCAGTTAGGTAACACAGGGTCATCCTATTCATGGTGGACTTTGGCTCCGTATTACTCATATTTAAAATAAATTCCCAAGGACTAGATGCCACTTTGGATGAAATTAAGATGGTATTATTCTGTCAAATTGGCATTATTTGCGATAGGTGTTACTTTTTCTCTGATGTGAGTCTTTTAATTAAGTAACAATACTTGTATAGTACATTTTTTTCTTTCTGAAAATGTACTTAGAACAAAGTAAAATGATTTTGTAAATGTTTCAGTCCTATTGTTATTTAAAGCATAGAAAATCTAGGGACCTGAATGTTCAAAGATGGTGTCGGCAAAAGCAATAATCTTTACAGTTCGTATTAGCATAAAGTGGAAAGAAAATAACCACATGGTCTTACTTTATACAGGGGAAAAGTGTATTATCTGGAGGCTTAGATGCTTTGGAATTTATTGGGAAGACAACCATGAATGTCCTTGCAGAAAGCGATCCTGGATTTAAAAGAACCAAAACACTGATGGCAAGAACAGTTTCTCTATCTCAGGTTGGATTTATTTAAGTACAGCTTTGTCAACGCAGTTTCAGATTCTTTCTTCCAGAATTCCAAATGCCTCAGGGTGAGACTTTATTTATTACCGTAGGTACGAGCTAGGCTTATGGAAGTAAATACTATGCTTAATATTTGCTCCACTTTATTTTTCTTCACAGAACCACAAAAAATAATGTAATATCATCTTTTCTGCATAATCACATGTGCAATAGCTGATTTTAATGAGATAGATATGTGGTGATAAATCATTGCCCTCTGGAGACACAATCAAATTGTTGGTGTTTTTGTAAGAGCTGCAGATAGATATCTTGCAGCACAAACATCACTGTACTACTTTCCTTGGAAATGAATAATGCTGGAATATGATGTATGTTTCATTAGGAACTAAAGATGTGAAAAGTTATATATTAATGTCCATCAAAACTTAGCTTAAACAAACCCTTACACAGTTGTGACTCATGTTTAAAAGTTCAGAGACGTGATAAAAACAGAAGTGCTGTCAGTACAAAATTATTTTAGCTCTCCAGACACTGAGAGGTGGGAGGCTGTGGAAAGCAAGAGATACTGAAAAAAACCTTTAATTTTACTACATGTTCACTTCCTTGTAGAAAGGGGTGTTTTTCCTGTAATAAGATGTTTCATCTTTAGTGTTCATCATTTTAAGTGTGAACAGACCGTTACTGTTGTTGTAGGCCAAAAGCAAGTAACTCTTGCTAAGGTCCACAGGATTAAAAATGAGCATTTGAGAACACTTTCCTAAGCAATATGCATGAATTCACACATAAAATCTGAGGCAGAAAGTGACATAACTCAATTCTCACTTGTTGCATAACAGTGTTTCCTTTTTAGTGATTTGTACATAAACTTTCGTGAGTGATCTTTTGAAGGTGGAGACTGAAGAAATCTACGGTCTTTTGTAACAAATGAATAACTGAAGACAATATCATATAAATTTGGAATGATGGAATAGTGTAAGTGGCGAGAGTTCACCTGTGTTCAGAGGCTTATAAGAGACTTAAGATGCAGCTGAGATGTCTTTGCCAGCTTTACTGTATCAAATTCCTATGAGAGGCCATTCTTTCCTGGGAATAGAAGGAATAGAAGTTCCTATTCTATGCACTATTCTATCCTTACACACAAATAGAAGCGTAGAAAAAGAGCACTCCAAAATATCCCCAAGTGTATAGAGTGTAGTTCTGCTCTGCCTTTGGTAGAAGGAATAAGTTATTAGACCCATCTCTTTTGTTGGTTCTGCTGTCACATAGAACTGACTTTAGTATTTGCTAAAAATATTTTATAGGAAATGATTTTGTAGATGCATTATTTATGCAAGTCGGTAGGTCCTGAAAATAATATTCTTCCCGCTTCATGGTCTGTGGACTGGATTGCATGATTTTTTCAGGCTGTGTATGAAATAGTCCTTTTTCATTTCTCTTTCATTGTGATTGGTGGCTAAATTTATTATATGGTATCCGTAGCTGACATTGCTTTTGAGAACATAAGCAAGATTATTTGTTTATTCATTGTTTTGTAAAAAAAAAAGGTGGTTAGCACTTATCATTGGGAAAACCACACTTGGAATACTACTTTAAATATTTTATTAGAGAGGTTTATAAAAAAATGAAGTTAGAAATTTCAGCTCTAAAATTTCAGCTCTGCAGGTGTGATTATAGCCCCAGATTTTATTACTATTTCCTAGAGAAGCAGAAAGTAATAAAATCTGTCATACCTACAGCACCAGCAATAAAACAACAGGAGTGATGTATATTTTTGCAGCTGTTGCGTGAAGCTAAAGAAAAAGAGAAACAGAGGCGGGCCCAGCAAGTCACAGTTGAAAGAACAGCACATTATGGTTTACTGTTTGATGAATTCCAAGGTTTATCTCATCTTGAAGCTCTGGAAATCCTGTCAAATGAAAGTGAAGCTCAGGTACAGTATGCAGACAGCACAAGTCAAAATGCTTGGTAAAATTTGATCTTTACATTACTATCACTCTGCCAGGTGCATGTGGAATGAACAGTTAAGTTTTCCATCAACTTCTGGGAAGTCTGGCTTGGTCCCATGGGCCAGCCCTTGGCTTCAGGGAATCAGTCTCAGTACACCTTAAATTTAACTCCGTGTTTAACTCAAACCAATCAGCTTCAGAACTGAAAGTTATTTTTGTAGGGACCACATATAGTGAGTGTTTTTCAGATTGTGACACTGCAAGGAGGTTGAAGTCTTTGGTGTTTGCATCAGGCACTGATGCTTAAATTCAGGAATTCCAGGCCTACTGCACCTAGAGGCTGGTGATTTAAAAAAATAATTCCACATTACTTATTCAATTCCTAATCTTTCCAATTGTGTCCATTTTCAAAGTTACGTAGAACTCTACCCCAAGATATTATTGCTGGAAGTATACAGATGTCTCTCTGAAGAATATGCTAATATTACTAAAGCCTAATTAAAAGATATATTTTTAATAAATATAT
>NW_009718330.1:0-971 GCF_000703405.1 Apaloderma vittatum
ACAGGCGGGAGCCGGCAGGACTTCTCCGAGTAGATTTTTCTTTTTATTATTGAAAGATGTGAGAATTCATCAAAACTGAACAGACAGATACCCGAGTAACCAGCACGTTGCAAATCATGTATCTTTTTATTTTAAAACAAATATAGAGCACAGTCCTGTGATATTTAAATTTATTATACTTTTTTTTTTTGTTCTGGAGTGAAAAATAAAAACCTGAGGTTTATTCCTGCATTCTCTATATCCCGCACTGTAGCGATATTTTAGTTATGTTTTGAATTCGTTTTTTTTCTTTTTTCTCTTGCAAAAGTCCGTTTGAAACAATTGAACTCTTAGTTTCAATGACTCCAAAAATTGTTTTACCCAGTGGCACATGATTGTCCTAGAGAACAGGCGGGATAAACAATATTTTAAAACACAGTTAAAGAAACCGATTATCTCCTTCAATCACAAAGAGCTAAATAGTTTTCATTTACAATATATATGTTCATGTAAAATGAAAAAAAAAGAAAAACAACAACAAAAAAAATTAAATGCCATGAGTTAAACTCTAAATATTATGTACACACCAATGTACAACTCTGAATAAATTAATACCAATTTGCATATTCTGGGATCCTTATAGCTTATTTACACAAATTACCATTTATTTCATAAATATCTGCCCAGGTACCCGCGGGGCTCCCCACGCCGTACCAGCAATGCACAGCGGCAACTGCCGAGGCGGTTTGTTTCCCATGTTTTGTTCCTTATTTCTTTTTTGTTGTTGTTGTTGTTTTTTTATGTTAATTACTTTTCCTCCCCCCTCTCATTTTGCACAGATGAGGTTCTGGCTCCGTTCACCTTCCCAGGGCCAGGGTCGGGGCCACCCTGTCCACTGGGTGCCTCCACACCGGCTCGTTGTCCCCCTCCCAGAGGTGCCCAGGACCCGGAGGTGCATAACAGAGGGGCTGGGGGTGCTCCACGGACGCGCT
>NW_009718331.1:0-18742 GCF_000703405.1 Apaloderma vittatum
TCTATTTATTTATTTATTTAGGTTAAGAAGGAATTTACCACATCTTCTACACATGTACATCTAAAATGACTAGCAACTGACAGATTTAAGACAAAAGATGGACATATTTCTTGGGCTGCTAAACTGGGTTTTTATTCTCTTTTTAATTAAATAATACAGAAAGAGTGGACTCTTTCATTCATGGAGCAAGTACCTACTTTCTCAGCAGCAACCACTAGAATTATATGAGTTGGGGAATAAGTCCAAACATACCTCAAGTCCACCATTTGTTATTTTTCATTAAATTTATATCCTCCTACCAGAAGTATTTTGTTGGTAACAAATTAATAAAAATAATTCAAAGCCTTTGGGGGGGTTCCTTCTGTGGTTTGTTGGGGTGTTTTTGGTAGATTTTATATCTGCTATAGTCTGTTCAATGTCACTGGGTTAGTTCAGGAATATGGCTATAACATTCTTGCATGTGAAGCTGTACATCAGGCACATTTTAACATATTTATGTCATCAACCCCCACACAGCATTAATCATTCTTCAAGGTCATTTCTAGCTATCACAGTAAGTGCCTTAGTAAAAATTGCCAAGGCAGCTTTCAAGCCCGGCCAGTTGCAAGTTTTCAGGTGCTGGAAAAGAAAATAGAAAGAAAGAAAAGTAAAGAAAGAAATTAAAAAAAAAAAAAGCTGAGGAATTCACAAAAATTTCTTGGCAAAGTGTCCATAAAGCTCTGTGATGCGAGAGTAACCATTCATCAGATTACATGCAAGCTGTCTCTGTTATGGAAACCAGGGCACGTTTAAAGGAAAAATAAACAGATTTATCAGTCTGGTTACAATTTTATGAAGTACAACATTGAAAGGTTTCCCCTGTCTGTTTCAGACACGGACAAGATAAACTAGACATGGTAAGGCTGAATGTGTCCCTTCTGTCAGGTGCTCTGATAAGTATAAAAAGCCAGGTATGCTTCACACACGGTCTCCAAATAAATCTTAGACAGGGTTTATGTTCCCTCATCTTGTTTTCCATATTTCATCATCAGTGAAGCCAAACAATCAATGACATAAGATTTGGGAATGTTTATTACCACACCAAATGGCTGAAGCCTGCAAGTATGGAAAAACACATCAAATCCTTGTTTTTATGCGAGATCATGCTGACATTCTGTAAAAAATACTTCAGTTACAATCACTCGGGAATTCCTCTGTTTGCTTTACATTTTGGAGAACTCAGTGACAAGAAGGTGCTGGTTTTCTCAGTCAAATTCAATTACAAAGGCTGTGCAGGCACAAGAGGCAGCCTGGAGGACAGTTAGAACACACTAGCATTTTACCAGCATATGGGTTCCCAATATCTGCTGTGGAACAAATTCAAGAGCTGGACAAAGCTCACAGCATTCCTACATTAAGTTTATGATTATTTTTCACATAAATAAAGCTATTACATAACACCATAACTAATAATAACAGGTATTGTTATTTACGTGTTCTTTATGAACATAGAATGGAAATATTAGGAGTAAGGATGTCTGCAATGAAACCCTTTCTCTCCTACTTCTTCCCCTTCTACATTTTGCTCCTAGAAGCCCTTTTGTTTAAAATAGACAAAATATGTCACACTAAAAAGAACTTTTGATACTGTAGTGGCCTCCTAAACCACATTTATGGGTAAACCAGAAGCTGATATACGAGAAAAGCCAGGACACCATATGATCCCCTCTTTGCTGTAGTAGCTGACATCTCACAAGTATCATTAAGCTTCCTCCTTAATTTAACTCAGTACTAATGTAAGTCACCATCGTACCCAGGAGCTCTGTAGGTATTCATAACTTACTTACTCCAGATTTCAAAAAAGACAGAAATTGAGAGGGCAAAACAAAAAAATAAAGAAATAAAAGAAAAATTTGACAGAAAACAAGGAACAAGCCTCAAAATATGTAAGGGGAAATGGAATTTAAATAGAAAGCTGTTACAAGGCAAGTATAACTAATCAAGCTGTAAGGAAAAAATATTGAAAGAGTTTAGTTTCAGGTTTTTTTGCAGACTGACCTCTTTGTATTCACCTCTTTTTCTTTTTTTACCCCATGCTCCTCTGAGATAATCCATGCAACTGAGCTCTTGCGCATTTGCCTCACTGTTTTAAGAAACAGAACCGGTGTCTTCAGTTTGACCTGCTTGCTAACCTCGCAGTGGGACTGGCAGGTTTCTCAGTAAGTTTGCCAGGACGCCCGAACTGCCTTAGAGACGAGGCTGTGAGCTGCACAGGAGCCTGCTATGGGCTCCCAAGTTCACAGCCAGCATTGCTGGCACCTGCCCTCTTTAAGCTGTGCTGATATTGATTATGGATTATTTCCATTGCCTAGTCCTTCCCTTGTACAAGCCAGTGTTAAATGAGGATGCAGAGCTCAGTGGGTTGTACTGGATGATGCACAAAAAACAGGCTTGATCCTAGAGGGTCAAAACAACACTCAAATATGAATGAAAAATCAAGACCTAAACAGAGCAGAGTGGGGGGAAGCTTTGTTTTGATTAGAGTGCTGATATTCTGGACAGATCCCTGGGGATGGAAAAGCTGTAGGAGACATGATGTTGAGAAGTCAGCCAGAGATTAAACCATAGCTTCCTATGTGCAAATAATCAGAAAGTTACTCTGAGAGAAAGCCAAGCATCAGAAATGCCTGTCAAAGAATATCACTGGGTGACACAGGCAGGAAAAGCATGCATCTTTTTTTTTCTGATGTGTACTTGAAGTAATTTTAAATAAAACTATGTAATTTTCTGGCACGAATGTTCTCTTTACTGATGTCCAACTTTCTCCAAGAGTAAGCACTTCAGCAAAAGAAAAGTAATGTTCCACCTGTTTCTGTGTAGGAATAAAAGACTTCATGTTACAACAGAATAGGGACTGCAGAGACTTTTTTGTGCTGAGAATATTAATGGCTTAATACTGATGATTACATGTTCATAAAGGGGAATGGAGATATTTTCTACTACTCAGGAGAAAGAAAAAAGCTGATTTCATCCTGCTACCCAGTGAACATTTTCAAATAGGGAACCACGCCAGTCTGATCTTTTACTGTCTCCATGTGCTCACAACAAGAATTATGCTCGATCCTGCACAGGAGTTGGCTATTGGTACTTTCTAAGGAAGATCATGTCTGGTTTTCCCTATTTGCTGGGTCGTTAGTACATATTTGGGGTTGACCTCAAAATTTTCTGTTTAGGGTCTTGTGATCTAAGATATTGTTATTTGTGCATGATCAGTTAAAAGGATCGGAGAATGTAAAATAAAAAATTTTCTTACATAAATACATTTTTTACAGGAAAAGCATGTAAAGGAAGAGATTGATAGATTTACACTGTAAATAGAGAAAACTGGAAAGGCTTGTCTTAAAAAAAAAGCTGGTACTTAGAACTACAGAAAAAAAAATCAGAGGATTTAGAAAAGTCATTTTCTCAGTTATGCATAAAGATTAAAAAAACTCTTTAAGTCGAAGAAGAAAAAAAATAAAATACACTGGATTCCATGAGCTTTATTTCCACCTCTAGTAACTGACTGAACACCTTAAAGCTATTTTCTAAGATTAAAATTCAATACTGTAAGGGAGACAGTAATGAAGGAAACAAGGGGAAGAGGCAACATAATGCTCACAGATAAAAGTAGATTATAAAAATGTACCTGCTGAGATTCTGGTGTTGATTTCAGTAGTCCCACTACTCTGTGGCAAAAATCCTATTGACTTGATCAAGGCTAGACTTTCAACCTTGGCTTTTAAAAGGCAGAAATAATCTAAAAGAAATAACAGAGGCATTATGCCAAGTGCACATTAAATACAGATGGGGATTCCCATTTAACTTCTGCTTCAGCTGCAGACACCAGGCGTTTGTGATTAGAAAAGTAAAGGAAATCTGTGATTCTTTGAAGACTGCAAGGAATAGGATTAATTTGTTGGTGTCACATTGAGAAAAACGGTGATAGAAAGGGCACCTAGTGAATAGGACCAAAAATGAGGGTTGAGAATTGTGCTAACTCCTAAAGCGTAGAAGAACCAACACCTAGAAAGCTGTGAAACAGTCCTAGAAGAAAGACATTATACTAGTGCAATGTAAATTATAGCATACTGTGCTCTAAACAGTGATTTAAAAACTGAATAGGAGTAGAAAAAATGTAGAACATGCTATCACTATCGATTGTTCCTGAAGTTAACACTCACTGGCAAAATATGCATGAAACTCAGAAAGGTGGGGCAGTGTCTGAGGTGTGGTCTGCTTGCCCCCAGGATGCTTGTATGTCTGCTACCCGCTGGCTTGTCCTCAAAGCCTGCCCTTGGTCCAGTCTAGGTAAGAATCTTCCTTAAAATTCTCAAAATTCTTAAAAATTAGTTTTGCCTCATCCAACGGTCCGCTCCTGTCTCAGGAAGTAATAACTGGAACATGATAAAATATCATTTATGTTACTGAGACATACATGTTTAGGGTGATATGAAAAAACACATCAAAAGGCCAGCTCTCCTCTCAATTCCTTATAGTTCTAAGTTTTTCCTTCCATGTTTGTTGGGGTTTTTTTTAATTATTTCAGAATTGTAATCAACCAGGAACATACTCAGCTGTTGGGTGGTGCACATTCTTCCAGCTATAACCATGCTTTGAACTGAGATGGGGCTTATGTGTTCGCCCCTAGCCCATGGAAAGGAAAGCTGGGGTTCAGGTTGGATGGGGGCAGAAGCACACCCCAACAGTCCCTTGATCCTCCACAGCAGGATCCAGCTTGTGGAGCACGTGGCAGAGCCCCTGGCAGAGCCATAAATTACTTACAGTGTGTGTGACTATGATTAGCTGTTTGACTTCCTGTTAAGCAACACTTACAATATGTGCAGGCACACAGTAAGCAGTTTGGAATTGCTGATTGCACTCTGATTTACGAGGGGTGGTGGAGAGGGATGAAGAGAGACGTGAGTCTCGTTACTCTCCCTGCAGTTTGGAAATGGGTAGAGAAACTTAACTCACAAGGCAACTAGATGGGAGTTTAGTTTTTACCCCACAACACGTAGATCTGGAGCTTGCTTTTTATTATTTTTTTTTAAGTAATTAATGCACTATTACTCTTACTAGTTTCAGCTAGAAATGAGAATTTTGATATAGGGAAAAAAGACTCTCCAGATAGCATTTATTTACTATCCAGCCTGAACAAACCCAATACTGATAAGTGCAAATTCAAAACACAATTCAGATTCATGAGATTTCCAGACCAAACAAGGTTAAACATGCTTGGAAGAAGTTCAGCTATAGATCTGCATTTTGGACACGTGTGTTTTCATAACTTTCAAACTGTTGGACACTTGCTCATTATTTCTTTCTCAAATGATGTTTCCAGATCAACAAACTCATGCTTCCCTGGGATCAGTCATTTCCTAAGTCCTGTCTTTCAGAATGCAACTCTTTCTCTGTCTGTTTTATGACAACTAGTAACACTTCAAGCTCCAGCTCTGTATTAATCTTCTGAGAATGTTATTTATTTTACAGTATTGGCACAGCAGGAGACTTTCGTCTGCTTTGGACCCGAGCCCCTGGAGACAGCTAACACATCACTAGCACAGTGCCAAAAAAAGTACTCTCGGACGTTCAGTCTAAATTAGCACGAAATATTAAGATAACACTGTTTCTTTTTCTTCTGATACCGATCAGATTGATAGGTTGGGTTATGAAAAGCAGGCCAAGATCAAAGTTTTACTCTCCTGTAACCTTCTAACCATACCCTCCTAACTGTCCCAGCTCCAGGCCTTCAGCAGAAGTCCTGTTATCCCCCATCTTGGCCTTGCTGTACTATGAATCATACTACATAAATTGTGCAGGCACACAAACCCAAGAATTGACTTTATTTGTCACTTGAACAGTATTTTAGTACTGATCTCACAAACAGTCTGTTAATCTTACATTGAACAAGTGAGAATACTTAGTCTCCTTACAATTTGTGTGCAAAGCTTTTCCAATTGCAAAATCTGCCAACTCAACGGGAAAAAAGTGGCTTGGATTAAATTTTGTACCTGAGAAAAAATAAAAACTAATAATTTGCTATCACTGACCATGATTTATAGAAAGACATTTTAAAAAGGTGGGTTTTTTTCAAAATGTATTGTTGGTGCTTCAAGATTAAGAGCAGATGAAACAGCTCAATGGTGAGAGGCATGTTTTAGTAAGACTAAAGAATGAAAGTGTTTAAACACGGATGGTATCTGTGAAAGAGAAGCTTCTGTCTTCTAGAGTTTTAACAGGTAGAGTTGTGTGAATACTGGTCCCACACAGATTGCTTTTCTTGATGGGGTCCTACACTAATTTTAATATCCCACCCTACTAGAAAGCAGCATGAACATCTTTCATAGTTTAGTGTGCAGTCCCATTATATCCCATGAGCTGTCTTTCATAGCAGATTTATTCAATGCTGCCTCTAAAGCTATGAATTAATCTTTTTTGTATTTGAGATTATAGAGAATCCCCTTAGTTCTACTCTCTAGTTAACCTTAAAAAATCATGCAATTCCCAGGCTAAGTCAATGGATACTAAGCAATCTGAGCCGGATCTGCATCCACCCCAGAGCATAGATGTATCACATGCATAGTCACATATTCTATCTCCAGTATTCACACGCACGGCCGAGTCTTACTGATGTTTTGGAGTCCCCACGCGCACAAGCCTGAAATCCCTCTCAGGGACAAATCTCCATAACCATTCCATAAGCAAAACTTGGTTAGCTCTCAAAATGTGATTAATTATTAGAGACAAAGATTTCATTACCCACCTTTTCTGCAAGATTCTAATGGTTACATTGCTTACATGTAAAACATGAGGATTTATGTTCAGGTGGGAACACCACTCGACATGCTAAGCAGGATTAAGACACCTTTTAACCTTCCCAGTGAAGCTCTACAAACAAGCACTTAAGAGACCCTTGTCCAGAACAAGGACAAGCATAATTGAGCCCATTACTGCCATTCAGTGCTGTCAAGAGGGCTATGGCCTCAACTGCTGTGACGTGACGTATTCTGTGTTTTGTTTCGTGACTGATATAGTGCAGAGGACTGAAAATGTAGCCTGATGTCATCCTTTTTACATTAGTATAATTAAAATATGTCTACTGGTGGCCTTGTCACAGCACAGCAGCCTATGCAGGTTGGCAGTATGCAGAGACATTCCCGCACCTCCAATTCATTCAAGACCTTAATTCCAGGTCTTACATCAGCCACTGAGACTTGCTCAATACCGAGCTTTTAATGATTAACAGTGGCCTTACATGAAAAATAAAATGACTTGATGAACTGAAGACTAGCATGGACTTTTCAGCCTCTTTGTCCCATGCAGGCAAAGGAGAAAAGGTTAGTATCCAGCAAACCCAGAAATAAAAGAGTTGTGAATAAAAACAAAATAATTGCACATTGTAACAAAAACCTGAGTGCAGTAAAGAAAAAAAATCCAAGCTGATTCCTCAGGACCAGAGTTAAGGACCCGTCCTTTCCCATTCCCTCATGCCTAATAATGTGCAAAGTTCTGCCTGAAGTTTTTCCCATTGCCATGGTATCCACCAAGGGGTTCAAACTCACCACCGTTCAACTTGGGTCACTTTTTCTTCAAACACAGGACCTAATATAATTTCTTTGCTCAATGACTCATTTCCATGATACTTAAAGGAATTCAGTATTTGAGCTAAGTAGACAGAAGTCTGAAAACTGCTCAATAACTAAAAATTTACTATGGAAGCACAAACAAATGGACATATATATCACAATATTTTCATGAGCTTATATTCACAGCATGGCCACGTAAGCTTCTTTTATTATACAATACAGTTAAGGAAAGAATCTGAAATATGAACAGTGAAAAACTGGAAGAATATACGTATTAATTACACTTTAAGAGCTATGAAAACTGAAAAATAAACTAAATTAACATGGTCACAGCAGCTAGGGTAAGTACAAAGATTTTGATGCTGAAATATAGAACAGGCAAAAATTTTATTTATCTCTTCCTGTCTTTTTTTCATTAGCTCACTAGCTCTCTCTGTTATGGCTTTATTATATTTTATCCTGTTAAAATAGTATTTGGATTAAACAATGTAGCTTTACACATCAGTTCATTTTCCACCTGAATAAACATGTTTTCTTTACAATCAACTGTAAAAGAGAAGCGCCTTGCCATGTCACAAAGGAGGGAATGAAATAAGTCTGCAGGCTCTTACTGGCTTTATTAAAAGAGGCTTAACAAATGTATTCCAACGGTGGAACAGCAGCAATCGAAAAGTACAACAAAGTGCAAAAGAGTCCTTGGTCAGTCAGAACCTTTTGTATTTTTGACAAGGGACTTTGTAACTTCTCCAGTAGCACAGCACTAATAGAGAAGTAACGCTCTGAAGCTCAAATGCCTGCTAGAAACTTCCTCTCATCAAATACCAGTTCACAGAAATTTTGAGTTCTTTAGACAACTGTGCGGGAAAAAAACCGACAGAAAAAGCAATACTCCACCGTGTGGCATTGCATGAGAACAGGCAGAACCCTTCTGCAAGGCAGACTTTTCCAAGTGCTACGCTGGTTTGACATATAAACTGCAAATTCATAGTGGGTCAGAGCAGTTTTCTTGGAATCATATAAAAAAAAAAAGGAGTCAATTTCACCAGAATTTGAATAGGGAGGAAAAAGAAACCTTTTGGTTCCTTACTTAGCAATGTAATTCAGATACCTAGAATGAAATACTTCTCTATTTGAAATGACTGCACATTTTAAATATGTTATGTCACACTTTCAAAAATTAGAACATTCTGAATGGACTGAAAATGATTAGTGGAAAGAAGAAAGAAATGTTTTTAAAGAGAAGTCTTCAAGTTTCCTTCCATTTTCAGGAAAGATTCTGAAATTTCAAACACTTCCTTAAACTGAAATTTTATCCTTTGTACTCTGGGTTTATGAAGAAATATTTCCTTTTTTTCTTGTCTGTTTTAAAATTGTTCTGTCCTAGTCAATTTTCCATAAATGCATTGAATTCTTTTAGTCCATTTCCCAGTGTGCTCCAGTAAAGAAACAAAGTCTCTCCACATATAATTGCAATAATAATTTTTAAAAATCCAAACAAAACCTGAAGTATCAGAACTCTCTCTACTTAAGATTTCCTATCCATTAGAATCATTTACAGAATAGTTTTTGCTCAGAAGCAAGAACAAACAATAAAAACACACTAAAAATGTTACAGAAAATGCAAATATATGTCTTTTTCCTTTATTACGGTTCTCATAGAATTGGAAGTGTTCAACAGAAAAATGTTGAAAGAATCCTTCACCAAATTTTCATGTAACCTTTATGACACGAAGAAGCACTGCTTGCTGCATTGCAACCTGAAAGAGTTTAAGACTGCAACATACCTCAAGCCTAAAGAGAACCCTTATAACAAGACATTGCAGAGATATTTTTTTCACTTCACATCCACAGCTACTATTTGATTAAAAAATGTCAATCTTTTTACTCTTCCCTCATGAATCAGAGCTCTCTCTTACTGCTTTTATTGGTATTTGAATTCAATCCAGTTGGTCACCATCTTTCAGCTGTCTTTTCTTTCAAGTCTAATTCAGAAATTCAAATGCCTGCCTCACAAATATAGCAATTACTCTTCTATTTCTAAGACTTGTTCATAAAACGAGAGAACAACATTTGGGAAACTTGTTTTGCCTGAGAAAAGGTGTTTGCTGCACTTATTTAATAGGAAGATATAAAGTTAGTTGCAACAGTTTGTCTTCACATTTGTCATCATAATATTGCACAACCACAGTTTTACAGGATAAATATAAATCAGGAAAGAATAAGACAAAGCTGAGCTCTATTTTGGGATAATTTCTGACAATGTTTTTGCAAGCCAGGCACTGAAGTGACACGGCAATAGCCACAATACAAATTACTACAGAACTAATCTGTATTTGTATATTTTGGTAGGCACTTTATAAAGACTTCCCAGGTAAAAACACAGATTTGCAAATGCACTTGAATTTGTAATACATACACTCTTTTTGTTATTTCAGAAACCTTACAACTATTCATAATATCATTCACTTGGCCCAAGGAAACTAATATCTATCCTAAGTGAAAAGATGAATTTTTAAAGTATACATATGGAAAAGGAATTATCCTTCTCCTGAGAAAACTAGGAAAACATGAGATGTAGTAGTAACAGAGATAAAGTAGGTTGCTTATACTAAATTCACTTTAACATTGAGAAAATCGTATCAGCATGTTCCATTCACAATCAGCGCAGACTATTCCATGTGCTTATTTTTAGCCACAATATAAGGATTTTTTTTGGAAAAGCAAAGGTGTAGGATATGGATAGACCAGAGGCAAAGGTGTGGCCCTCTTTTGCAAAGCCACAAGCTAATGTTGACAGGCTCCAAGAACAAACTACAAATACTTACACCATCTGTGCACTTTTTATTTTGTTGTTGGGGTTTGGGTGGGGTTTGGCGCTTCTTTTGGTTGGGTTGTTGTGTGTTTTTTTTTTTCTTCCCAGCAGGGAGTCAAATGGCTGTCCTTCTACGAAAGTGCTTAAAAATACTGGTCATCTTTATGTCCCTGGAGAGATGATGAAATCTCTGGAGAAAAAATGAGTCTTCAAAGATGAATGTAACAAACTGGCATTATCCTGAAAGAGTCAGGTGCCACTGCTTTGATATCTGAAACAAAAAAGGAGCCATTACAAAAATTTAATAGCGCTTCCAGACATCTTATTTCTCCTGATGTTGCTATTAACAATAACTGATGTAGCATAAACTTGCCTCTTTCTTTTCCAGATTTTACATGTTGGTTTGATGGATCCATACAGAATTCTTAATTTATCCATACACTATCACTTTTATTATGAGAAAATAAAAGCATAGACTGTGTCTTCATACACAGTAACAAACCAACCTAAAGGGCTGCCTTTACCAAGGCCAGTCGTAGCCCAATTCAACTCTCCTTGAAAACACGACAACTCTGGCTTCAGCCAGCTTCGTGAATGAGTTAGTCTGCACTAGTTTTTGACAAAATGCTTTCAATCAAATCTGGAACTGTATCTGCACAGCCTGCATTCCACAAACTGCTGCACTCCCAAGCCTACAGCAGAAATTGTGTGTGTTAAGCATGTGTGTATCACAATGAGGCCATGCCCATTGATTCTGGCTTTGCCAATAGAACTGCAACATTATTTCTGAATGCAACTTTAATTACAACTTAGTCAAGGTATCCGACAAAGAACAGTTTCTTTCAGTGCCCAAATTCTACTGGATCAGCTACATCTAACGTGACCTTCTGAACAACACTGACTGACATACTGGCTTTCACCACAGCTCCTTAAACACATGCTTCTCCTCAATCAATTTGTGCAGTTCAATGAAATCCGGCACTTGAATGAGGCCTCATGTTTCAGGTGTAGCAACAAGATTCCAAGAGAAGTCCCCATACACCAAAGGCAACAGTGAAAGAAAGCAAAGAGGAAGAAGGAGCAACAATCAGTCACGTCTCGGTACCCGAACTCTTAATAAATATGATATAGCTTTATATTCCAAAGGTCACAGCTCAACCTTCTTGTCACTTGAAACACGCCAAAACAATCCATAGAAGAAGAAGGAATTGAGAATGAGTTTTGTACTAAATTCTTTCCTCTATTCTTCAGGTTTCTTTGCTATGTACTAAGATCTTCTACAGTTTACTTGCCTTCTGTACAGAAGGTTCATTGTAGCTTTTTCTGTAAATAGATTTCTCAAAGAAGTCTTTGTCAAGTTGAACTATCTGCCCAAAGCAGAAATGTTCCAGCAGCAAAAATACACTGTAGACATATCAGTCTGGGAGACAGGAGGAGATCATCCATGTATTCAATATTTCAGAGCAGGGGTCCTTTTAAAAGTTCTTGAGGATAGGTAAGGTTCATTCTTTCTTACACATCTTTACTGGGCCAGTTTGCTCGAGGGGAAATTAAATCCATTGCCAGGCAGCAGTTGCTCTCAACTGCTTAAAATCAGGTCAGTTGAATGGCTTGCTACAAGACTTGCACCTGAATTTAACCCAACTCTGAATTATGTGCAAAGTCATGATGAAGGACATAAAAATCATGATCTATGACTGTAAAAATTATACTGACAATGTTGAAGAAGTGTGAAGCTTGATTTTCAGTCTTATATTTGTTCTTGTGAATCCAGTAGACAAAGTATCTTCTCCCTATAAACAGAGTCTACAGGACACTAAAGTCCTTCAGGTTTTATTGAAATTACAGAATTTCTGAAAGATAAATAGCAGAATAGAATCAACATTACAGTAAGAAAAATATACGACTTATTAGAATGAAACTACTTCAGCCCTTTCATAGCCAATGCTAATAATCCTGAGAGCATCAGATCACATAACCTCTTCCTAGGTATACAGAAAAAAAATACAACTCCAACAGTTTGGGTATGTAACTACCTCCAAGCTTTTTACGGCAAAGGTCTGTACTGTCTGAAAGCTATCAAAGGTTGGGATGCTTCCAAAGGCAAACTGTTTATTCAGAGGCAGATTTGATCAAGGCTTATGTCTTCCAAAAGGCAGTTAGCTTACTTAGGCCCTTTAAAAAAATCCTTTCCCTAGAGCTCATCCACTGGGCTGTTTGGGCTGGGTATTTTAAGCAGCAGCAAACTGCAAAGTCAAAAGCAAAGAATTTGTTTCTAAGAGAAGCAAGGAAAAGACAAAGAGCAAAAGTTAACACTCCAGATCACTGCAAGCTTCAGAGAGAACTAAACAATTGTTTTAATGAGAGCTAAAAATACTTTCTTCTGAGAGCGCTTGCTCTTCTGCCAAAGTCATGCAGTACACTGAGAAACAAGTTTGCAGAATCAAAATATTTATAATACTACAAAGAAGCAGTCCCTGCTTTAGAAACTTATTATAGCTGGTTAAGTTGGAACTATATTTTTTCATAATACGGACAAAAGACTCTCAACCACAGACAGAAGTGAATGTTGGCTGTGTTGCCAACTTAATGTTTAAACAGGAAAAAACCAAACCAAAACGGCATATGTTTTCTCTAGACCACCTGATGGAACTATCAATATAGGACGAAATACAATCTTACTTTCTAACATTCTCTTTCTTACGTGACAGAAGCAAATACTACTAGAATGCACTCTGGAAAAAAAAGGAACACAAAGGCCATGCAAACGAGTACAGAGTCACCTGGTCTCACTAGAATCTTTCTCTCTATACTCAATAATCTCAGTTCAACTCAAAATTCAGTACAACTTTTTATAGTCCCTGGGAACACAGAAAACTAAATATTTCTAGTGATAAAACTTCATAGAAACTGTTATATAAAGCGTTAAGTTCGACTTTTTTCCTTTGTAATTTTCAAGCATCGGAAAATCTTTTTTAAGGGGGAAATAAAACAAGAAGAAGTGATTTAAGTCATGAATAGTGACAATTCACTTTTGAAAATCCAAGTTTTCTTGCCATATTTTGCTAATGCTGAAATAGTGTCTCCAGCAACATCAACACTTGCAGCTGTGAGGCTGCCAGTATCGGCTCTAACTGTGAAAAGCATCTTCTTTCTTTTTTGAAGCCCTTTCTTCACTTTTCCCCCAGCAGAAATGTCTACTGCTTTGTACTATTTTCAGGCAAAGGAATCTACAATTTTATTTTGAATCACGGTTGCTATTTGCATACTCACCTAGAAAGAATTTAATAGAACATTATAGTAACATTGGAGCAACTTGTTGTTCAGTTGAATAAGTTGTTCATAAACTGCCAGCTCCTGCATTTAATTTTTAATTGCTCTCTTCTGTTGTAAGTCAAGAAAAGAAAACCAAAAATGATACAGGAGGGTCCTGGCCACACTTGTGTGCAAAAAATAAAAACAAAATGGCTTAAAGTAAGGCCCCAAACTGAGACAAGTTACTTCAGGCTTTCAAAAAAGTTAATGCCCTCAAAAACTGTGCAGAGTTTGTTAAATCACAGTGTGCAATTCTCTTCAGTAAGAGAACAGCAAAGCAGCAAAAAGTGGAGAAAGAACATTCAAAGTGCTGAAAACATTTATACCATCAAGGTTATTTGATTCATTGGTTACAACTTCAGTTGTTCCACCCAAATACGTCCTTTCTCTCCACACTGATGAAAAGCTGGAAAAGAGCAAGACAAAGTCTGGGTGCTACGAGCTGGTTCTAGAAACAGCTGGGGCTTGGCTCGTGCCACAGTCACCAACTGGTCAGCTGGAGATGCGCTCCCGTTCCCCAAAAAAGCAAGTGAGCTATAATGATTAAGGACTAACAGATGAAGTCGCTCGAGTCTCAGTCTTTGGTTCATCTACAATAGCAACTGCCCTCATCCCTCTCTTCCCATAGACAAAAAATATTGCACTTGTCATCCTCCTCTGTGATGTATCTTCCGTACGTACCCACCTAAGTTCTTCCTTCTACATAAATCCATTAAATAAATAAATAAATATATAAAAACTAACAGATAATTTCTGACTGCAAACTATGTCCCAACCTTCCGCCTGTCCCGGACATTAAAATTTAAAGCAAATTCGAGTGGGACTTTCCGTGTTACTCTCCGCAACGTATCAGAAGAGTGTCCTCAGCTGACCTTGTAGTGTGCTGTAACAAACGTGTTACAAACATTACCTGACTTCTCAGGTCTTGTCACAATACAGGAAGACTGAACAGACGAGGCAGCATCCGTGAAATTGTGCATTACGGGTCAGCATTGTAATGTGCAGAAATACAACAGGGACAACTCACGTTCACCTTTGGGCTGTCCAAATACTTGAAATCAAGTATATTGAAAAGCAACCAAAAGTGGACATACCGACATTTCTGCTATCCTTAAACAACTATTCAAGTTTGCCTTAGAAGTCTTCAAAATCTTGCTTCTTTACAGTGTTAAAGCAACTTTAACACGCCTATGCTGTAGTGCCATATCATCAAGCTTGAAGGACAAAAGCTTAGATTTGTCTTGTTAAGTTTAGAGCTTTAAAGATAACAAGTGACTAATGCATGGAATTGGGAAGCAGACAGCGGGGGTGATGTATTTGCTTCTGTAATTACATGTCATTGGTCTTTTGTGCCTTATTTTCCAGTACACAAAAGACAGCTATTGCTTTTATCTCATTTTTTCTATCATTTGTTTAAAACTCCCTGCCTTTATCCCATCTATTTATTATTCCTTATCCCACCTATCAGAACAGATTGATTAGTAAAGAAATATATATATGCATTTCAAAAACGAGATTTTATTGAAAGCTTATAAAAATCATCTGAAATCTTATTTAGGAAAAGCACTTCAGACTTCAGTCCCTTTTCTTTTTTACTTTGGGTTCTTGTGATAGCTGAGACAATTCACTTTCTTCAGCTTCATTGCAATGCTTTCTTTTTTTCTTCTTTGACTTTTTATGGTCACTTTGGTAACCACTGGAGTCACTGATAGGCAATACATGTTCCTGCTCTTCATGCTTATGTTTTTTCTTTTTCTTCTTCTTCTTGTTTTTATCATCACATAATCCATTCACAGCATCAACACTTTGCTCTTCTGCATCCTCCCTCACAGTGTTATCCATCTCACCCAGATGTTCCTCTGTGAAGTTATCTCCCCCAGAGTCAGTCAAGCCGTTTTCCTGATGGTCAGGCTTTTGCATTTCCTCTCCATTTGTACTCTCAGTGATGGTCTTGGATGGTTTGGGCTTCATGCTGTAAAGAAACATATAAAATAAGCTGAAGTAGAGATATCTAAGTGTGTCTCACACAGTGAAAGTTTGCTATAACACAGTATTTATACCAAGTAGATAACCTATAGTTACAGAAAATCATAAAGGCAGGGTAATTTCTATTACTCAACTAACTTCCTTCTTGTGACAGAATCAATATTCTCTTTCCAATCTTAGCCTAAATTTCTTCTCTAAAATGCTGTACAGATCTTTTTGGTATTTCCTCTTTTCTTGTACTCATTCACCCACTAATTCATAACTAAAGATATTCACAAACGCACGCAGCCAATGGCTTGTTCAATCATAGCAAACACACTGCTGGTTTAACCAGTCAATTGCCTGAAGTTTATACAGTTAAAACAAAGGTGATGTCAGAAAAGCACCAAAAAAAAAAGAGAAAACAAACAAAAAAAAATCAAAGAACCCAGCAGACACCTTGCAACTGAAAGCACTGGAGAAAATGTCTAGGAAGACAAATATGGAAAGAACGCAGATAAAAAAACATGGAGGGGATGTCCCCAGGGGCACTGAGGGCAGAATAAGTTAAGTTTCACTTGTAAACTCACTGAGAAAATCCAGAGCATCCTTCCAGATTAAAAAAAAAAACAAAACCAAGAAAAAATACTATGATTTTGTCAGTAATAGTTGTATATTTAACTAAAACCAGAATCACAGTAGAAAAAAACTTCTCAGCAAATGACCTACTGAGATTTTTAGTAAGCTGCTCTAAAAATTTAAAGAGGCATAAGCAAAAGGAGGAAGGTGATGCATTTTCTTGTATCATCTTTGACACTCTCATGTTTTGGTAAGCCTTTAAGCCATCCACATATAACTATTTGTGGCTGTGTAATGTGTGCACATGCGTGTGTGTGTATAAAAACCAACATAATCATAATTTCTTCTGGAGCTGGAAGGTTTTTGCTTGAAAATCTTATCCATGTTTCTAAACACAGCTACTCTAGGTGTTTGAGGGTGCTCTTTTGACCATGTACTACTTATGACATCAATAGTTCATAGGCCAGCACACTCAAAAAAATCTACTTCTATTTTTCCAGAGAAAACGTAATGCTAAGAAGTTTAGTTTAATGTAAGTAACACAGGCTATATATAGACATGGGTTTCTGTAAAAATAAGAAAGCTTGTTAGTTCAAATAATTTAGCTTGGAACAAACCCATTAGAACAGCTAAAAATATTTAGTAGGGCACAATACCTGCTTTTAGTGAGTCCTCCTCGAATAAAGAACACCCCAGCTGCATCAGAATCCAAGTGCAATACTTGAAATTTCAGTTCATCCCCTATTTTTAACCCCAACTCTTGCCACTGTATGACCGACATTTGTTCAGGTTTAGGGATAGAAGCATTGAAGCACCCATGTATCAGGCAGCCGATATGACTAGGGGCCACTTTATTAATTACACCCTAAAAAAGAAAAGGAATGTCATATGAAGCTATAGTAAAGATCCCTTCAAACACATAAAATAGTTTCCTATATGGACACTTCTCAACAACAGTTTATGCACAAGTTAACAAGTCAGTCAGTTTATCTAGCAAATAAGGTAACTCTTCTTCACTAAAATCAAAGCTATTTCTGTAAACTCTTAGAATCATAGAATGGCCTTGGCTGGAAGAGACCTTAGAGATCATTTTAATCCAGCTTCCCTGTCTGCAAGCATGCCACTTGTCGACTAGATCAGGCAACACATGGGGACCGAGAGGGAACTGAACCCGCAACCTTGGCGTTGTTAGTGCCATGCTCAACTGACTGAGCTAACTAACCCCCTACTGAGCTAACCGGCCCCCTGAACTTCACACCACTCCTCCCAAAACAGCACTGAATTTGTATCTGCAAAAGAAAGGAAATCAGAACATGTGATTTAGTCACAGTGAGCACCTGAAGAGAATAGGTAACTCTCACAATCAACTCTGCTTTAGAGCCATTTGGAGTAGGATTTACTTGCCTAAAACAGCTCTCAGGCTGTCACTGCACTACTTGTCAGCCAAAGATACAAACAGAACATAAAAGGCTTTTAAGCACTCCATGGAGTGTGTTTCTAATACATTTGCACATTCACGTTTTTTTCACCATCGTTTTCCCAAAAAATGAATGAAAGACACTGAGCATCTTTCCATCCTCTTCCTAGCAAGAAGATACACTCATTTCTTAATTACATTCAGAGAGACACAAGCTAAGCTGCAAAAGGTATGGCACAACTGCAAATATAAACCAACTCTTACCTTCTTTTTTCCACAAGTACAGACCCAAAGGTATTACAAAAGCATAGAACGGTTTGGGTTGGAAGGGACAGGGGCACTCTACTAGATCAGGTTGCTTGTACAGCTTAAAGTTGTTCTGTGAGCCATACGCTCCCTTTTACTCAGTAAAAGGCTAGCTTCAGCTTCATGTATTGCTCTAGTACTTGAATGAAAAGAACTCATGAGAACATCCTGAACATTCCTGCCACTATTAAATAAAGAACAAATGCACCTGATTGAGAATCACCTGCTCTCCATAAAGAAGCAACGACAAAAATTACCTATAAAATTATGACACAGTATTCACCAATATGTAATCTTCATGATACAATATTTTAATGCTATATAAATAATATATAGGGACAGACAGTACAGACAGATGAAAATAAAAGTGACCATTGCAACTTGCTAATATACTACTGTAAACTAGTTATACATGAGTAAGCTACTAATATAAACTAAAATATAACTCCATCTAAGTCCTAGCTCTCTGCTGATGATGGAGATAAGGCAATATTTGACTACATAAAAAAATTAAATAATACAATCCCCATGAGATGCCAAGGTGTTTACATACCACCAGTTTTTTCCCTTTCTTGGGGCTGAAGATGATGAAGTCCGCCTCGATGTTCAGGTGGATGAATCCTTGGTCATCGTAAATGTCCCCGAGCTCGCCCACCACCCTGATGTTGTCGTACGCTACTGGCACACCCTGAAGGCTGGGAGAACAAGCAGGTAAAGGGCTCAGAACACAAGTCTTATGAG
>NW_009718332.1:0-8877 GCF_000703405.1 Apaloderma vittatum
CCGAGAGGGTCGTTAGGGTGCCTGTCACCCCGCGTCCCGCCGTGCTGCCGCTCTGTCTCCGCCGGTCCAGTCGCCCCTGGCTGGGGCAGAGCTGCAACAGTTCAGCCTTTCCCTCTGTCCCTGGAATGGTCCAAGATCGCATCTCTCGCCGGCACTTTCTATTTCATACCTGAGCAGAGGTTATTCAGGGGGGACGATAAACTCTAACCCTGCTAATACCGTCTCCGTAAAATTTGGGCCATACAAACAAATACCTGTATGTGAATTACTTCTTTTATGTTTGCTCAGTGCACTAGAGATAGAGAAAATGGATGTTTATCTCCTCTGTTTTCCAAAGACTTGCAGCCTCAGTTTTTACAGCCTACGACTGGGCGGAGAGCGCAGCCTGGGGCGTACCTGCGCTCTGCAAGAAGCCCTGCTTCGTTTTCTTCTGCTTCCCTCCTCTTCCCTGTAAGATTTCAGGTGAAAAAAAAAAAAAGAAAAAAGGAAAAGGATTCTGCACCCTTCTCTCCCTGATTGCTTGCATGGAGAGCCAGCAGGTTTGAGGAAAAGAGTCGTGTATACACGTGCTCTCCTTTCTCTACATCCACAGCATGTGATACGACATCCCACAAGCACCCCTGGCTTTGCTGTGTGGGAGGAAGAGTTTTAATCTCCATGGTATACTGCCCTATGAAAAGCCAAAATGTGGCCCAAAGTGTTTCTGCGGACTATTTATACAAGCAGCAATGTGAATCTGAACGAGGTCTCAAAAGAATCTTTTATTCTAGTTGGTTTTACCTGCACCAATGGAAGAAATGCCTATAGAAATTCTGTATGTTCACACAAAAATTCTCATGTATTGGGATTCCACATATCCTATATGGCCAGACTCAGTCATTAGTACTAGAGCTGCAGTTTTACCTAAAAATGCCACCTTATTCTCCTCTTTATGTATGAAGAGAAAAAAAAAGTTCCGTCTGCATTGGAAGGTGGTGTTCTTTAGTAAACAAGTTCTTTCAGCCTTTTCTCAGAGGTTGTGCCTTTTAAATCTCTTAACCTTATGCTTAGTCCTCTTTGTTTACAGTTTTCTTAAGGCATACCCCCAACATGGATCATTTTGTCTCGGTCAAATCCTCACCAGCAGTGCAGCAGCCTTCTCTAAATCTGAGAGTATCACACTTTGTTTTAAAAGTAGTTAATGAAACATCATGAACTGGAAATATGCCCACAATAAACGAGTCTCACATGACAGGCTCTACCAGTTAGTTACAGAACAAAAGCAGCTAGCAAAGATTTGAAGTTTGCTTTTTCTGCAGTTCTGTATGTATTTATAGTGGTTTAATTTGCATACTGTTTTTTAGGTTTCTTGTAAGGATATCAAAGGCCGTACAGAAGACCTCCTTAATTTATCATGTTCATAACTTCTCTTTTATGCCCTTAGCCTATTCAGTAGCGAAATGAGATTTGACAAGTTGCCCATGACAAGTCCAAGTTAGGCATAATGTTAAGTATGTTTTTCCCTGGGTGAACATTAACTGGTTGTTTAATAAATTATTCTCTCTTTTTTTTCATTTTTTTTCTCCTTTTTTTTTGATATCAAAATTAGGCCATTTGAATTAAAATTTGCTGGGTTGTTGTTAACCCCTTCTTTTCAGACATGTGGTCTTCTCCAGTGTTGCACTGCCCTGACCTCTCCGTGAGCTGGAGGATAATTACTGATGATCTCAGGTTGTTTCTGCTAGATCCTGGTGGAGCTCAGAGCAAGTTTCATTAGGTCCTGCCACACATTTTTTTTTCTCTAAAATATATTTCACCTGTTCTTTTCCTGGTCTGAACTATGCTTTTATTCATTTTTCACAATGAATTTAGATGTATTTTGAGTTATTATTACTGTACTTCTGGCCTTTAATGTTATGGGCTCTTTCTGCTTTATTTAATGACTGCAATTTCCTTTGCCTTATTTTAATTTCTAATGCTTTTATCAAACTTTAGTTGTCTTTTACTTCCCATGATAGTTGAAACTGATGTCATGCCTGAATTTTTCTGATTCTGTTATCTGCAGGCTGATGCCATTTCTTCACTTTCATCTATTCACATGTCCTTTTGTCTGCTTGCTGTATGTTCCTTTTTGATTTTCAGGTGATTAGGTGCTTGTGACTAAGCCAAGCCACCTATGTCTGAGGATGGCCTGTATGTTTCTTCTAATTAAAACAGGTAATTGTAGCTGGTTTGGTTTTCAAACAGACAGATCCCATGCAGTCCTTTATCCCTTATATTGCCCATAAAAGCTCTACTTGTAATTTCCTGGATTTTTTTTTCCTGGAATTCCCATTGCTTTCATTTGTTTCTCATGAGCCTTGTACTTCTGAACTCTGCAAGCAGATGCTTCTGAATTTATCAGGCTGACCAATTATTCTCCCTGTTTTCCATCAGCTTTTGGCCAGGTCACTACTTTTTAAACTCCATTATTGACTTTTGTTACTGGCCATCTTCACTTTAAACTCTTCCTCACCAGATTAGCAAACTGGTGTGCTTGAATTCCCTTCCTTGCTTTTAGCAGAAAGACTCTAGAGTTGTCCAGCAGGTACTCTGCATGAGACACTCTCTAATAACTAGTTCTGCAGCTCATCATCCCTGGCCACTAGCACACCTCTGCGCTCTCCTGAACTGCTGCCCTTAGTCAGGGGGATAGAGGAAAGCGTCCCTGGCACCATCACCGTTGGTTCAACAAATCTTCCGCACCAGCACAACTAGCGCTGGTGTTTTTGCCCACAAGGACACGTACAGAAGGTAGCCAGGGCTGGGTGAGCCTTAGTAACTTTTCACAGTGCCTTGGATTTTGTCTCTGTGATAGGTGTTACTCTGTGTGGAGCATGCAGCAGCAACTAAGAAGATTGAACACTCGAGAATGCTAACTTGAAGGGCTGCCTTATGTAAAAAATGAATAATTTCCATAAAATGCGTGGTCAGCCCTGATGTGTTTGCAGAGACATCCTAGTAGAAATATGAATTTAGTATTAGCCTAAAGAAGACTGAAATAAACGCATAACAACTGAATCACTCTAGGAGGAGCTATACCTCATTTTAGAGAACATTTTCTGAAATGCAGGAATAGTTCTCCCAGTGCTGAAAAATGTAGCAGCGAGGAGGTAACAGTTTCACACTGACCGTGGAGCTGGCACACTATCTCACAAGATCAGCATAGAAAATTTGCAAAATTAATAGTTTCTATGTAAAATCTGATCAGTTAGGATAAATTACTACATTATGGAGCTAGAGGCATTTCATATTCTGCGGTTCTCAGCAGCATCTGAAGCAGAACCAAGCATCAAAATAAAAAAATAATATTTCCAGCTGAGGACCTGCAAATAAGACAATGATGTAATATTTCTAAAATGACAAGAAAAAGAAAGAACCTCCTCTATTAATGGCCAAAGGAACACTATGATATAGGAATTATAATGGACAAAGTCAAGAAATGAAAAGTAAAACAGATGCAGAATGGATCTGTAAAAAAATTGGGTTGCTGAAACATAAATATTGGCAAATTAGCAGCTACTGTGGTTGAGAATTGTTGTAGGCAAGCCAAGCAACAGCTGGGCAGCAAGAACTGAAGCAAGGGGTGCTGCCTATAGTGAAAAGGAAAGTATTTCGCCAGCATATAAGGCAAGCATTTGACACAAGTGTTGCAATTATCACTGCTTTTTCCTGCTTTACATGCAAAAAGACCAGTCTGTCATGATTAGATTACAAGTGGGTGGGACTGAACACTTGAAGCTTTTATTAGCATAGTTATTCCTTTTATTCTAAATTATGTAGGTAGAAATCACATGGGCTGTGGCCCTAGCACAGTCTATATCATATGCACATAAAAACCAGCTAATCCAGTGCTATGAAAATCATATAATATCCAGGAGGAAGCTAAGGGAAAGCAGGACACAACACTCTGGCAGAGTGGTGGCTGGGGTTGCAGTGAGGCCGTACAGGTGCTTTTTCTCTGAGCCCAGGAAGCAGCCTGGAGGACCTGGAGGCCACTGGTCAGGGATGGGAGCAGCACCCCCCTGCTGGGCTGACTGACAGCTTCAGACCCTTTTCCAGGAGTGTTAAAAAAAATCTCGAATGAATCCAAACCCAACAAAAAAACCCAAACCAAAGCAAAACAGTATCTTCCCCTACTTACAGTACAACTGTCCTTAAGGGCTGATTTTCTCCTGGGACTTTTTTTCCTAAAATCTAAATGGCTGTCGAAGAAGGATGTTGCCTGCATGAGTAGCACTTCAAGTGTGTGGTGCAGCAGAGCCTTGGAACAGGCAGAGGATGTGGCTTTTCTGTGATGAGGCTGCTCTGAGTCCTCAAATAGTCACACCTGATAAAACAGACAGCCAAAATTGCAGCTCAAATTACTTAAGCCAACTTCACGCTGAAACATGTGTAGCAGTGATGGCTATATGCATTTGTGTTTTTTCTGTCATGAAGACTGAATTGATTTTAAATGTTTTACAATCTTTTTCTAGGCTGAAGCTCATCTTCACAGTTTACTTATCAAATAATGCTTCAGATGAGATAATTCTAGATCAAATTTTTAAATATAAAGCTATATTGCTGTGGCTGTTTAGAATAAAGTTTTTACAACATGGGGAAAAATCAAATTAATGAGTTTATAGTCATAGGTTTCGTGCATTTCCAGATAGTAATGTAGATACAGGTGCTGAGCTACAAAGATACAGTGATCACTGTTTAAAAATGGACCTTTATAACAGTATTTGGTTTTTAACTTATAAAATTGTCTTTTCTTCAGTAAAGATGATATGATAGTAAAAGGTTGTTTTTAAAAAAACATGTCTCCACCGCCACATTAGAAGAAGCATCAAACTGCTGTTTCTAGTATCACACCAGTGCATTGCTGGTATCCTTGAAACAATCATTGACAATTCCCTTGTGCTTGGCAAGGAAGGGATGAGGGCTGCTTGTTCAGTCAGGTGCACTCTGTACTTTATATTGCTAGATCAGGCCAACTGGGGTAAAAGAACCTGTTCTTGTAACACTGCCTTGCAAAATTGTCCTCCTTTACTCAGTTAGGAAAATCTTCTTTTACAGTTACGTGACATAAAATCACTTCAACATTGTAATTATGTCCAGAGGAGCAGAGCAGGAGGGCTGGTGGTTCTCACTTCTAGCAGGTGTTAAACGGGGCTGCAAAGCAGAGGTGGTTTACTCAGGAAAACCTGCCTTGGTGATGAATGCAACAGGATGAAAGAGAAGTAGAAATATTTTTCTACTCTATTTCAAAAAACTATTTCCTTTTTCTGAGGAAAGACTATCAATGGTTTAGCATGAGCATCTGAACTTTGTGAGGACACTTATTTCTTCCATTATTGTCTTGCAAAGCATGTGCTGAAACACATTTCATGAGGAGAACTAGTCATGAGTTTTCTCCCAAGCTTTCTGTGTCCTTCTTAAATTTTTTTTTATCCAATAAGAATGTCCCACAGGCAGTGAGTGGTAGCCTAAATTCAGGGTTCTGACTGACTGCAAAAAGTGAAGGGGTCAAAGTCGAGACACACTGTTAATTAATGACAGTCCTTTTAGTTATATAATCCTTTCCTCAGAACTTGTGGAGTTTTACTGAGCTGAATAAATATAAATTCAGTAGAACACTATAAAAATATAGGTTCCTGGTATGTTTCATTACTAATAAATTCACTTACTGTATTTAAATATGCTTTTCCCCAATACCTTAGCTCTCCCCAACTTAAATAACCTGGAGGATGGCCAGGAGAGGGGGAATCATCCCTGGTTGGAAAGTACAATTCTGTGTTTGTCTCCTGTTCCAGCGCTTCTCCTGTTAAAGAATAGCTACCCAAAGTACTGCCACTGGAAGACCTCGAACGTAAATATTGATAGGCTTGAGTTAGGAAAAAAAGCAATTTAGCAGGCTTGAGCCAGAAAGGCATGGTTACACCAGGGCTCACTTTGGTCTAGTTACAGTATTCTTGGTGGTGTTAAAACTGCATAAGTTATGGCTGATTTTTCTCTTGATGGACTGAGATCTCTCCCAGTCACTGGAGAACTGTGAGAACAAGATGGAATCTAGGATGCCCCTGACTTAGTAGAGGAAGCAAAGGTTGGTTTTGATTGAGTTGGTGATGCATATCCAGATAGGGATCCTGAAATCACCTTTGGCCTATTTCTTTAACTAAAAGAAAGGGGGGAAAATTCAGTAGACTACAGTGGATAAACAAACCATGGGCATACAAGATGAGTAACTTGAAGGTAAACATGCCAAAGTCCTTTCCAAAGCTTCTGGGAGCAAAGTGAAATAAACAATAGGTCCTGGTGGACCTCTACAAGGCCATTCAGGACTCATATGGAGTCATTTAGGTTTATACAAGGTCTAACAGAAAAAAAGTACTGATTCAAGTGTGTATACTTTTGGAAAAAAGTAGACACATTTTATTCATGTACTCAAATGTGCATGTGCAAAAGTGAGATGGGTGGTTATAAACAACCTCCAAACTCTGTGGCGAGGGTCCTTTTTTATGAAAAACATTTGAAATCCTGTGTCCACAGGCATCTGAGGCCCTCTTTTGTATGGGTATTGATCTTTCCACTAAACATTAATATTATGTGATGATGCTACAGCTTCAGTTCACAAAGACTACCTCATATTTTACAAGAAATATCTTATTTTGCACACTGAGAGCCTCACAAATGAAATATGACAGCCTACATCCAAAAGCCATGCAATACCTAATTACCGATCCTTGGCACCCGGAGCAGATGGCAGCTTCACTGTGTGAGTGAGGAGGAGAGGGTTAGCCCTGCCAGAACATAAGCCAAACCTTTTACACTGAGCTGGAAGCTCAACAAAACCTAACCAAGAGGAAATCTCGAGTAGAAAAAAACCCTTATCATGGCACCACACTGTGACTTGGTGCTTCTTTCTGCTCAGGGCGTGCTTCCCAAAGGCTGTGCGGAAACATATTTTTACAACCTGCTGAGAGAAGCTCCTTCTTTTCTGTGGAAAGCTCAGGGGGAGACTGCATGAGCACTGTCTCTGCATCACATGAAAATGCTGTGATTGCAGAACTTGCCAAGGATGCTGCAGATCAGAACAGGGAACCCCATCAGCTCCTTCCTCAGACTGGTGTTGGTCATACCCACATATCCCACCTCCTGGGAGCATGATGCAAGCTTCCAGCTGTGTAGGTTTATTTAAGACCCTTTGGCCTAAAAAGAGGGACTGTCAGTCTGCAGCAAGGCACCCTGATGATAGTGGCTGCGCAGTGCTTCCATACTGAATGGCTGCTCTGTGCAAATATGTGACAAGTTATATACCTCAGGGAGGTTGCTTCAGCAATGTTTGTCACAGAAGTGGAGAAACTCTCACTGGATGTGATCCTTATCCTTAGTGTTTAGGATTTACCAGAAATAGTACTTAAAGGAATTGCTAACAGAAAATAGCAATTAGCAAAGAGAGAGGGAGTGGGGCAGTGTTTTCCCTGGAGAAGAACCTTCTTTCATTGTCACCATGTGTTATTATTATTATTATTATTAGTCCTTCTTTTTTTTAAAAAAAATACCCTGGATACTATTATTAGGATATTGCAGCCCTTCTAGCTATCATGGGGTACATCATGTGGATGTGCAGAAGCTGCAAGAATTTAGTCAGTTCACGGGTCATCACTCAGCTCCAAGTCTTGGAAATTTAACAATTCAAGATTTTAAGGTCTAGTTTTCTCTCTTTTTTAAACATCTTAATTCTTATTGGAGAGCTTCTTCAAGATTAAAGCCTTCTTCTTTTCTTTATACTGGAAGTTTTCACCCATTTTGGCATCTATTTGTTTAAGGCCATCTTGTGGTTCACAGGATTAGTGCACTGCTAATGCTATTGTAACTTATTTTGGTTTTAAGGCAGTGAGATTTTTACGTTTTTGGGGGAGGGGGGAAGACCATTTACCCAGTCTTGCTACAAGTTTTAATCATACTGTACCAATGGTGTGAAACAGGCCATTCTAAATTAACATTACAGGTAGTCGTAAACATCACAAAATTCCAGAGGAATATTCTGTATTGTCAAAGACAGCAAAGATTCTTCACATGTACCACAGTAAATGTATGGATTTGAGCAGAGAAAGTTGATTATTCTAGTTGTTTGTGGCCTACCAATCTTCAAATTAATCTTTGGAGTTCATCCATCAATCCTGTGGAAACCTGATCCGTTCACCCAGTGCTGACTACTTGTGGTAGGGCAGTATGAACACGTCATGTTTGAGACCAAAAGAGACCATCACAGCTTTTAAATTGATTTCCAGATTACTGCAGACTATTGAAGTCATCCACCTGCTAACCTTTAGTTTGCCAAGACATATCTACTGAAAGTAACTAAGAGGAATGGCAAACCCCTTTTCTCTTCTGATGGTTTTGTTTCAATGAATAACCAGCCACACTTTTAAAGCTATGGCTTCCTTTTTTCCTTTCTGCAGCTGTGTGGATTCTGCATCCAGACATTTGCCCATTTTTGTGCTCCAGTCTGGCTCACTGTGCTTCCAGAACATAGGATTTTTGTCCCTGTGAAGATTCTTGTAGGCAATAGTCAAGTCACCTCAGCCATCTCCAGGCTGAGCTGAACAGATCAGGATCTTGCGTGAATGTGTGTGTTGGATATCTGGTGTGAGCTACACAGGAGGCTGCTGTCATTCCGGGTCTTGTGAGAGTGATAACAAATTTGCACCTGCACCACCGAATAAATAATCCTCACCTTTGCTCAGCTGAACGTGCACTTTTATTGGCTGGGCCAAAAGTACACAACACATCTCAGCTGTGTATTGCACTTTATTCCTACCCATTGAAGCACACATTAGTCATAGAATCATAGAATCATAGCACAATTCA
>NW_009718333.1:0-262 GCF_000703405.1 Apaloderma vittatum
GCCCGCAGAGTAGCTGTAGAAGTTTTGGGGAGCCATAACTTTAAAATAGCCAAAAGGGCCAGGGGGAGGTCTTGCTGAGCTGCTTAAAAATCTGTGCGTGCAGTTCTTCGCTTACTTAAAATGTCTGGTTAAATCCTGTTTTTCGACTGATGGAACCAGCAGCTGCTGAAAGCTGCTGCATTTTCCCTGTGAGGTGTTTTCTTTTGTCCTGCTGCCTTACCTAGAAACTCTCATTCTTAATTTTTGTTGTGGCTTTTCTTTT
>NW_009718333.1:370-20349 GCF_000703405.1 Apaloderma vittatum
AGGAATGCTGTCGCTGTTCAGGGAATTTAAAAGTAATTGAACTGGAAGAGCCAATGGAATTACTGCATCAGTGTAGTTTATATAAACAACTAAGAATACCCCCGAGCTCCGGGGCACAGTGCTAAAGCTGTCTGCACCCAGTGCTGGCGCCTGCCCCGGCTCTGAGCACGCGAGGTGTGCAGTTTTCCTGCGGTAGACCTGTCCTCCCAGCAGAAGCGAAGGGAAAAAAAATGCAGAAAAGAGCACTTAATAACATCAGTGACAATTATTCTACCGGGATGAAAATGGATGCAGACTTAAAAGTGAGTTGTTATGAGATAATTTAATCAGTGGGCTGAACAGTAACAGAGTTGTACCTTGGCATGACTTTTTACCCTTGATTTTGTGATCAGAAATACTTATTCATGCACGTGAGTTGCCTTATGAACCTGCTGCGTATATTATCTTTTCTTTAGCGAAGTATAGGAAATGACGGAGCGGAACAGCAGATAACCCGTTCGCCGGCGTTTCACAATCCCTGCCGAGAGGTGCTGGTTCTTTTAGGTGGTGTGTTTCTCACCGGCGGGGGGTGATGTCAGCCAGGTGCTGCTCCTTCCTTGCAACCGCAGAGCTGGAGCTACGCATGACTGAGCCTCTCGGCCTCCCTCAGCCAGTGGCTCAGGATAAATCACACCGACCGATCTCGTTTGGCAGCTCAAGTTGTGCAGAAGGCAGCGCTGGCAGACCTGATGTCGTCAAACGATGACATAGGCTTTATTTATTTTTATTTTTTCTACAGTGAATACAGTTTTCTTATGCTGGGTGGGATTCTCTTCCAAAGACACGTTCCTTTGAACTGAATGTGCTCCTCCAGCTTTTCCTCCTAAATGAGCTGCTTCAAGGAGTTTTTCTAGTTGTCAGCCAGCTAGTCTAAAAAGGCATCTGTGTGTTGGGAGGTGGTTTGAGGAGACTCAGTAGTGAATAAAATACTGTCTGCTGTTAGACTAAACCAGCTTTCATTTAATAAGAAAAAACATAAAACAAATAACAAAAGACAAATGTCCATAAACTCTGTGGAGACTGTATCCCTTCATAAATTACTTTATTGATAGAAGTCTGTAATTGGTCAAAAAAAGTGCTTTATAGGACTAAATGTTAAGGACATAAATTTCAAAGGATGTTGGCTGTGAACTGCAGCTGGCGCTCTGGGGGTGAAACAGTAAGGTTAAACAAAATAACCCGAAAGCCTGAAGAGAACCAACTAAATATTTGTTTTTCTTCATTCTGGATAGACTCTTTAATGGAGACCGTCTAAAGGGAATTGTTAATCTGTGGAGCAAAACAACTTCTTATACAGAACAGACACTGGATTGTACTTGGTGTTTTTGTACAAAACTCAGCGCGATGACCGCCGGAGCGCGAGACAGAACGCCACTTGTTCCCCTGGGAGATGTTCTAACAAGAAGGAACAGCTTTAATGTCATCACCGCTGCTTGTGTTGGCTTCTCGGCGCCCTTAAACAGGGCTCTCCTTTCGCTACCTGCCCTGCTCGGATTTCTGGTGCTCTGTTTGCTTACAGCAATGATTGACCTGTTTCCATTAGCCTGGCTAATCATTAGGTGACTTAAAATTGACACCTCTTTTTGCTCTGGGGGCTGGAGTTGGTTTAGTGGTGGTTTTTTTCTCTTATGCTCTGGTGACATTTTCCTTAATGTTGTCTTACCTTGCCGAAGCTGCTTGAAGGTCTCACCTGTGTTCTCCCATTCTCTTTCCTGTTTGTATTTAAGGTACCTCTTTTGAATGGAAATCTTTATTGCTGTGCTTTTCCTGTTCTTCCTCTGCTTTAATGCGTGTGGTGACAGCCTGTCGAGAGTGGCTGCCTTAAAGCCACAGGCCCCACGGCCCCGGCTCACGGCCTGAGATCGATAGATCGTGCAGATGTTCCGCACAGGAACAGTTCTTCAGGTGTTGAAGCCCAGCTGTGTTTGTACTTTTTGTGTGCCGTATCCTGCAGCTCTCCTCAGTGGGAAAATGCACCTTTGAATATGACTTGGAGGTGGAGGATTTCCACTGAGAATCAAAGCCAGACCGCAGCTCGTTCCTTAAGCTTGGAATGAAATTAAATTTCAAGATGGATTGATGTAGGAGGAGGGAAGTTCAGGTTTTTTTAACTTATCATGCCTTGACTTTACTGAGATGCTGATATGACCTCTGTGCTTTGGGCACCGGTGACATCCCTTTTCGGCAGCCCGCTTGCACAGCCAGCGAGAAGTCCCTCTGCTGCGTTGCTAAACTCGATTTCTCTGTGTGTGTGCTGGTTGCAACAGGTGTTATCACACTGCTGCAAACATGTCCTTTCTTATTATTTTTTTTTTGCCTACTAAGCAGTCTGGTCTTCATTTACAGTTAACCTGAATGTATGGTTGGTGCTCTGGGTGATACTGTTGTCCAGGAATGTTCTTTTAAAACAACCTTGACCTACTTTTTTTGCGCAGAACTGTGCCTGTGCAGATGGAAATTGTTTCTAACAGCGATTCTGAATGTTTTGCAGACCTGAGGTAGTTGCATGACTTGAAACCCTCTGCAAAAGTCTATCTGGCAGATGGAGGAACGCCGTTAAGCTGAGGGCACCACGCTCGTGAGGCTCAGACGTTCTCTCACTGCAAGTGGACAGTGGCAGAAGGGAACTGGGGTTTCTTCCAGGACGGTGTCATCTGCCCTCTTCTCAGAGACTTTCAGGACTCTTCATTTGGTTTTCTTTTTGCCAGTTGTCACCTGAAAAAACTTCAGGTCTTTTCATATCGAGTGGTGGTGTGCCTCCTCCTTAGAAGGACCTTTATTTCTTCATCCATGGAGACAATCCAATTGAAACTTATATTTATCCGACAGGCTGCTCTTCTCAAGAGGCAGCGGGGAGGCTGCAGGCAGAGCTGAGGGCTGGGGCTGGGAAGCTGCCGGAGCTGCTATTGTTCCACCAGCGGCAGCACCCCACTGCTGGAGCTCTCCGATATTCCCATGTTAGGAAGATAATCCAAATGTAACATGAAGCTGGCCCTATAGCTAAGACAGACAGTTCTGCCGCTCCTGCTGGTGGTAGCTCTGTTAACAACCAATTCCGTATTTATAACTTTGGCAACACTTAAGTTTTACACTGGTGATTTTACATTATTTTCACATGCCGTGCTGAATCATTGAAAGCACGTTCCCCCATCTATGCCTGCAGTTAGCACCAGGAGCTGAGACATCAACAAATTCTCAAGTGTAGAGTGTATGAAGCTGCAATAGAAGAAACTATTTGCATGGAAGGTCCAGAACTATTCTTGCAGAGCAGCTGTACAACGTTTTAACTTAGCACTCTTTCTGAGGGTGAGGAGACAGGTTCTGGAAAATTTTGCTTGAATAATATTAACAATTGCTTTTGGGTTCTGGTCTGTCTAGTAAATAAAGCATGCTGGGCTTCTGAACATGTGGCAGCGTTTTATGACTTCCGGAACTAGGTCCTCTCTGGCACTGGTTATTTACTGTAAAATGGAATTTAATATAAAATCACCGCACTTCATAACCGGCGGATGCCAGCTTGGGGTTGATTGCAGAGCTCTGCAGTTTTGTTTGTCACTGCTGGGCGCCAAGCTCCAAAAGGCAAACTCTGTCACCTCCAGCGTTTGAGCAAATCCAGTCGCTTTGACTGGGTTTGTTGATGCGCTGCTGCTGTGTTGAATTGAAAAGCTGTGTCAGGAGAGTTTGCCTCTGTGGCTGGAGGTCCTCGGCCCTGCTCTGCATGCCAACAACGTCTAAAACCTTCGCCACGCCACGTATCTCATCCATGTCACTCTGTATCGTCTGAACACGAACTGCTTTCCAGCTTTGCATCCTCCAGGGCAGCCGGTTTTGTGGGAAAATTAATACGTGATGAACTCCACTTCCTCTGTGAAATGGAGACTTTGTGCTGGTGTCGCTGGCTCTTTGGGTGTCCTATTGTTTGAGCAGCTAACTCTTCACTCTTTGTCCTTTGTTTTTGCGTTGCCCATTTTGCCATTTACAATTTCAGCGCTGTGCTAGAGACTTATTCCCATGTGCGAGGACTAATTTGGAGAAACAGCATAGTTAGGGGGCCAGACTATCGAGGACGAAGCCTTTGTGCAGTTCGTTACCCAGTGCTTTTTTTCGATGGAATGTATTTTATGATCTGCTTGTTTTGGCTTTGGAGGATTGTGCTTTTCCTGACTTTATTGTTATAAAGCCCCAGAGCCTGGCAAGCCAAAAGATTCCAGAAGAGATAGACAGTACTGCCTCTGGCCAAAGTCTGTCAGGTTCCTGCTCTCCGATGGGTGGATGTTGCTTGTGATACGGCTCTGCTTGCGTATGTTAACGGTGGAAGGAAAGCAGAGATATTCAGAGGGAATAACAGGCAAGATTTTGAGCGAGGAGAAATGAGGCTGGTAGGTTAGCGCCACCTATTCTGATCCTGAGCCTTGAGAAATTCCATATAATACAGTTACTTGACTTGAATTTCTAGAGTTAGAAGCTCAGTTGCCTTGTATGGGCAGAGAAGAAACTTGCCTGCTTCACCCTTACCTTCCCAGGGGTGATCCGTTGTGCTCTTCTAAGCCTCTGCAGAGTTGTTACTTGAGTTTGGATTATGTTTCTCTGAATTGCAGACCCGTGCAGCACGTTCCAAGGTGTCACAAAACGCTGACCATCCTTCTCGGTAGGAAATACTGACTTTATCTGGAGGGTTGTGTTAGTACCGGGTCAGCTTCCAGCTTGAAAATGTTTTTCAGCAATAGCTTTTCCCTGAAGTCATTGTGCCTTAGCAAGTGGTTTCACGTAGTCATTGGCGGTATTTTATAGAGTTACCTTAAGTCTCAGCGTGTATTCTGTAATCCAGCTGGAATTTTTGATTTGGAAGAAGCTGCACTTGGAACAGTTGTTAAAGTCCTTGGCAGAAACCCTTACCAACTGTGTCCTTAATGTGTTTAATGTATCAGTGTGACACCTGGTTAACTAGTTCTTCATTAGAAATTCCTTAATGTTAGCTGTTAAACTTTTACATAGATGCTATCCTTCAAAGTTTTTCTTTAAATACTTGCCAGTTCACTACAGAACGTCAGAACGTGACATGTGTGATGAAAAAGTTAATCGTAATTTCCCAAACAATGTCTGACAAGACGATGGCCTTAAAGAAGCCTCGGGCATACACGGCATGCAGGTGGATTCTTACTTTTCTTTACCCGTGAACGTACCAAGGGAGGAAGTGCACTGCAAAGAACTCAGTAACTAGCTTGTCAGTTGAGTTTTCCTTGTAGCTTATATAAATTCCAGCCAGACTTCTAATGAAACTGCTTATTACTGCTTTGAAAGAGGCTAGTGCATCTTGGGTCCTGCTGTTTGCTGTGCTTGCTGCTGTTCACAAAAGCAGCCACTTCAGGGAACAGCTTGTAATTTAACAATATTCTTGTTACAGATGGCCACTGTGCAGTACCCTTTGCAGCATGAATGGAGCTGCACATTAAGGGTAATGTCTGGTAACAGCAGCTTCTGAATGTGTATTTTTCTCCCTTATTTTCCAGTGTGTGCACATCAGTACCGTTGTACTCACGGAGCAGAAAGTGCTGGTTTCATTCTCCATCTCAGCAGTGTTTTGCTTTGCAGGAAGGTCCAAATGCTGTTGGGATGAGGTGGTTTTGTCTGCTGGGACTAGGTCAAATACACGTGCAACTTACTCTCCTTCTGCTAAAGGCATCTGCTAGGTATTTTTATCCTGGAGAGGCCACGTGCTCCAGTTTTGCTCCAGTTCAGCACAAGTATGTCAGAAGTAGTTAGTTATTCTGCTTAGAAGGGAGGGTTTGGCCTCGTTCTGATGGACAGGTTTTGACCCTTGCAGTAAACAGTCATCATCCTGTTTGTCAGCAGCCTGTGCCATTAAGGTACCTGCAGCCGAGGTGACGCCTTGGAGGGAAGGTGGAAACTGCTGTGACTTCAGGTAGCTAAAAGCTGCCGCTCCAGCAGGGGCTGTGCGGGGCTTGTGAATCCCCTGTCAGTAGGGAGCCTGCTCCAAGGTAAAGCAAGCAGCTCATCGCTGTCAAAGCCTGCCTGGGCTGAAAAAACATGCTTTCCTCTCTTGCTTTGCTGCATCCTGTTTCAGGAGAGGAGCAAACCCATTCTGTAACAAACCGAGTGCTCTGCTTCCTTTTCCACCTTCACTTCCAGCAAAGTTTCTTGGCCATCTTTGTAGGGTTTCCTAGGTTGGAAATGCTGCGAAGGACTAAGTAGCAAGCTGCATGGATGGCAAGGAGGTAGTTACCATGGGGAGAAAGGAAACATATTATTAATTTGGAGATCCTTCCTCTCTTAAAAACTTCCGGTGCAACTTGCCCTCTTGACAGATGAGCTGCTGGGCGTCTTTTCTGTGAAAGCTCCATATGTCCATGTTCACTGATGCGACGTGGTCGCTACCGTGCGACGCTTCCAGCATCTCTAGAGAAACTGCTTGGGTATCGGTGTGAGGAACCGCTTTGGGGTTGTTAACAAGATGCTGTTTTCTCAAAATGTTCTAGCTCCTTCAAGTTGGAAAAAGGTAAGGAAAAATGCGCTGTCTTATGAGATGACTTCATGCACAGTGGGCATGATTAGCTGATGCGAAATGAATCTCGCTTTGAAACAGCTGCCTGTTGTGAGCCCTGAGGGGCTGCCCCCATTTGGGGCATTTTTCTCTCCTGTTCTCCCAGCTGGGTGGGCGGAAAGTCTGGCTTTGAGCTCTGTAGTTTTAATTCCGTGTTTCCTGTTCACAGGGTCACCTTGTCCTCCACGGACTGTTACATTGTGCATGAGATCTACAATGGCGAGAACGCTCAGGACCAGTTTGAGTACGAGCTGGAGCAGGCCCTGGAAGCGCAGTACAAATACATAGTGATAGAGCCCACTCGCATCGGGGACGAGACGGCTCGCTGGATCACTGTCGGGAACTGCCTGCACAAGACCGCCGTGTTAGCGGGCACCACCTGTCTCTTCACCCCCCTGGCACTTCCAGTAGATTATTCTCACTACATCTCTCTGCCTGCCGGCGTGCTGAGCGTGGCTTGCTGCACCCTCTATGGGATCTCTTGGCAGTTCGATCCCTGTTGCAAGTACCAGGTTGAGTACGATGCCTATAAACTGTCTCGCCTGCCCCTGCATACGCTCACCTCCTCCACTCCGGTGGTGCTGGTGAGGAAGGACGACCTGCACAGAAAGAGACTGCACAACACGATAGCACTCGCTGCCCTGGTGTACTGTGTAAAGAAGATCTATGAACTCTATGCTGTATGACTTCAGCAGGGAAGAGAGAAACCCACAAAGACAAGTGTATTAAGACTCCCACAGTAACATTTTGTTTTTTCCTCTTTGAGAAGCAGTGGAGACTGGGAAGGATTTGGTTTAATAGAGCTGTTATTTTTAAAATAACACATCACTGGTGCACCAAGGTTTTTCAGTTCTTCGTTACACTTAAGATGTGGACGTGCGGTGACTTGAGAGCTGTATGTTAGGCCGTGGGAGTCCAATCCAGCAGCAGAATGTCGGTGAAAGCAAGCTGTGGAAAGAGGGGGCGTGAGAGCTACTTTTTTTTTCTTTTTTTGGGGGAAACATTTAAGTATATTGTTTAACTGTATTACACAGAACCAGCCAGAAGTTATCATTGACCATTAAAAGATGAGAATTTCAAATGCTTTTGCTCTCTTGTTACTGTTATCATAGTTCCCTTTTCTAGTGTGCTTCCAGGGGCTGGAGGCTTTGCTGTGAGAACTCCAGTGGTGATAATTATTTATGCGTGCTCACGCACAGACCTGATATTCCTCTAGTCCATTGCAGGTGGCAGCAGCATCATATGATTTCACAGCAGCCGTCTGTTGAAGGGACAGCTGTAGAGTGTTGCTTTCCCTTGTGCTTTACTAGTTGTGTTTCTTGGAAGAGGCTTACTCATTACCCTGGTGGTTTATCTCTTTGGTCATTGCTTCAGCATTGATGGTTGGGGCTAAAGGTGTCCCAAATCTTTTGCTGCTCTGCCACCTCCAACCGCTACTTCTGTGCACAGTGGAGAGAAGGCTCTTAAGTTTTCAGCTGCAAACACATTCTGCTCAGTTCCTGTACGGATCCTTTCTGAAATCAGTGGTACCATGTGCGGCTGAGGGCTGCCGAGCTGGGAGTCTGACTCTCTTACCTTCGAGCTTTGTGCTGACACTTGGCTGTGCCCTGACTGCACGATCTCGTGGCTCTCGCTTGGGGGACGCGTTTCTGGAGCTGCCTACTGCTGTGCACCAAGGTGTCCACATGATTGTATCTTCTGACTGCATTAACTGAAATTTTGGAATTCAGTCTTGCGCATTAATTTATCCTTTAGCTCAAAGCTGTCAAAATCTTGTTCTCAGAATGGGAGATATTTACTGTTTTGCAAGACCTGCCAGTTACTTCCAGAAGATAGGGGCTCGCTTTCTATAATCTCCTCCTACCAGATGGAAAATAGGCGTGGCTTGTGTTTGCAAGGCAGCTTGGCACAGCTTCAAGTGTTACGATCTGAACACAAGAGTGAAGCCCTGTAATAAAAACTGTCTGCACACAGGTGTGCCGCTGGCTTCAGTGGTAGCTGAAGCATTGACCTTGGGAAGGGAGTCTCATGAGGTCAGAAACCAAATTCAGGAGTTCTATCTTTATCTTCCCAAATTGCAACAGCAGGCACAGAGAACCTCTCGCCTCCAGGCTGCAGCAGGCTTTTTCTGGCTGCGGTTCTGGCTTGTCCTTTTCTGCTGATGCAGCTTTTGTGTTGGCAGGGCACGCGGCCCAGTTGTGTGTGTGTGTGTGTGTGTGCCTGCGCTGTGCGGACAGGGTTTGCCGGGACTTCTGAGCAAGTACTTCTACCGCTTGCGCCGGTGGCCGTACCTCAGCCGGTGCACGGGCTGGAGGAAGCTCCAGTGGCATCGAGGCATTTCTCGGTGGTGACAGCCCTTCGCCTCTTTTGCTGGTATGGTGGCTGAGTTGTCTCCCTCCAAGGTTAAAAGAAGCCGGGATCCAGAGCGTCTCTATTTATAGCAACAATGTACAGTTGCCTTGGCAGAGAGAAGGGGAAGAAATGCGACGACTTCGTCTTTCTGCGGTCAGGCCAAGTCTGCTGGGCAGGCTGCCTCTCGAGTCCTGATGCTTGCTGGATGAATTTTAAACTAGTGGCAGATCTGCCATGGCAATAGGTGCTTTATTGCTGCAGAAAGCCAAGATATCCTTGCACCAGCCACAGAAACAACAGTGCTGCTCTTTTCTTAAGCAGTGCAGAATAACTGTCCGGCTTGTTTAGTTCTTCACCAAATCTCTGTAGGCCTGGCCCTTCCATTTGCCTAGAAGGAATGCTGTGGCAGGAGGACTAACCCTTGGTAGGCTCCCTAAACATGTGGCTTGCACTAGAGATGAGTTGAAAATGAACAAGTTTCCTGTGGCCTCTTACTCGAGGGGGAAAGTTGTAAAGTCACCTTAACTGTCACAACAGGTAGGTCTGTTTAAAAACCACAGCCTAATCCCATTTTGAGGTGGAGAGGACATAGATAGGGGCTGGTGTGCCAATAATTTGTGTTTTCCAAGAAATATTAGTGATAATATAGCTAAAATTCTTGGTAACATCCTGGCTGTTAGTAAGCCAGTGCTGTAACTCTGCGAGGTGACTCGGGAGCATGAGGGGTCTCGAGGGCCTTGTGTTTCCCGTGCGTTGCCTGTGACAGTCGCCGCATCTGCCTTCCCCACTGCGCTGGCAGCTGTGGGTTACGGCAGCTGGGGACAATCCTCCCTGTCAGAAGCCTCACACGCTTTGCTGCCCATCCTCACTGTTACGGAGGTGCTCTGAAACAGAGTGTGCTGCACTCCTTGTCACAGAGAGGAAATTTCCTTTGGAAGGGGAACAGGCACACTCTCCATAAGCTCCAGCTTGGAGCTGTAGTTCAACCAGTAACTACAGTAACTGCCTGCGTGTAATTTCCTTCCTTAGGCCTGATGTCTTGCAGCGCTCGGCACCCTGGATGATAACACAGAAATGCTAAGTGGCTCCTCGGTCCTTCCTGGGTACCACGACACCAGAAGATGGAGCAGCTGGACAAGACTGGCAGGAGTTAACTCTGTTTTGCTGAGAAATGGAGGACCTGAACATGCGAAACACAAAAGGAAATGCACAACTAATGGTTACAGCAACTCCCGTTGTGGAGAGGGAGAGAAGGTAATGCCTTGGTTTCCTATCCTAATGGGAAAAAGAGATAAAAGGTGAAGCTTTCAGGCATATGTAACTTCAACCCTAGGCCTTCATGTAACAAATGTGCAGCCACAGCTGGAAATGGTAGAGGGTGTCCTAAACTGCTCAGTAGTATTGTGATCATTAAACACATCCTGGTCATCATCTGGGAAGGATTCTCAAGAGATTATTTATAAATCCATAATGGTCAAGAGAAGGCTTTTTGAAGAAGGCCCTGTATCAGGATTTAATGTGACTAATCCTCTCTGTGGATTCACACTATGCTCACTGTAAGCTAGCAGAGAATGTAAAGAGGAATGGGATGAAGTATATTGTTCCCTCACTACTACGAGTAAAATAGCACCTTGTAGGAATGTAAGAAGAGCCAAATCCTCCTGCTGTCCCATCCTCTGTGAGGAGGTGAAGCAGAATGAAAGATTATTTTTGTAGCAATGTGATTTATTTGTCACCAGACGTGCACTCACAGGCAGGACATCCAAGGCAGTACTCATGGAAAACGCTGGGAAGTGCGTGGAGGTGGCAGCAGGGGTCTGGACCTTGGTTCCTACTAGTAAACTTTATTCCAATTTTAAGTTAGAAAAGATTATTTCTGTCCTATCTCTTGTGCAGATGCTTTTTTTTTCTACTGATGGTGGTATCCCTCACGTGAGGAGACGGGGTGAAGAACAGCATGTGGTACTTCCTCAGGCTGTCAGGCTCCCTGAAGCCTGTGAGACACGAACAGACAGGTGCTGTTCCCCCATCCGATGCCATCCTAATTAACACCTGATTGTTTTAAACCAGAGGAGAACTAAGGGACTGTCTCCTACACCAGCCACCCCGTGCATGTTCCCCTCTGCTGGCCAGGACAGTGTGCCTGGCACCTACAGAACTGCACCAACTCTGTGTTCTAGGCCTGCAGGGACCAGGGCTGCTGCTCTCTGCAGCGCAGGGTTTGCACCCAATGGCGCACCTTGCTTGGGCTCTTTTCTAGCTGGGGTTAATGCTGTACTGGCAGGTCGCAGAGTTAAACGTCCCGGTACATCAGTAAGGCGTGATTCAGACAGAGAAAGTAATTGCCAAATCAAACTTCAGATTTTACAACAGTTACTTGTTTGCAAATGGCACTGGACTCGCTGTTGGCTGAGGTATCGGATGATTTGGCAAGTTAACAAGCAGAGGCTCTGTGAAGTTCCCCCCTTCAAGCAACGTGTTCTAGATCGAGTGGGAAGGAGACACAGATTGCGAGGACTGTTTCACAGGGGCTGTGGGGTGGGGAAAGCTAAGATCTGCTTGTGCGAAGGCAAACCAGGCAGTTTTATTTGCAGCAGGCCAGTTAAGCTGAGCAAGATGAGGTGCTCTCTTCCAGCACATGGGCCTCCCCTGCTGCAAAGCATGTTCCCTTGAGTTACCCTCCCCTGCAGCCTCAGCTCTCCCCCTTTGTCCAAGCACCCTTCTTCAGGTGAGGTTTAGGTGCTGTCTTCCAGCAAGTGTGGGGAAATCCCTTCCCGCTCTCCATGCAACGGTAACTGCAGCATTTTAAGAAAGGTTTTTCCTGCAGGAGCACCTCCACTGACATCCCAGCCAAACTGCAGGGGGTTACACTCTCCCTACAGTTACTCATGGACGAGCTGAGCTCTAAGAGTCCTTTCCTTTTCTCTCCTTTCTCGCTCGAGTTGCCATTAGGGTGAAGAAGAGCCTGGGGAAGAGGTTTCGCAGGTAGACAGCCAGGGAGGGCGTTAGGCCAGCTACGAGCACCTCCTTCTTCTTCTGTCCCACTGCACTGAGAACAACCTGAGCAACCTCGGCGGCCGTCTGTCCCTCGGCGGTGTTCTTGTCCATAACTGCCAAAGGAAAACCGAGTAAGTGCCAGCACCAGCAGGTAAGGCCATGCTTCGGGACTTTTCCTGGAATGCTCTGTTCTAACCGTATGCGGCTGCTCGCATGGTTTTGGTTTTTACACCAGTTGTGTCTGGGAGCACAGGCAAGTATAATTGATCGTTGGGCTAGAAGTCAGTAGCTGCTGCCTAGGAAAGGCTAAATCTGGGGGGGTTACTGTGCCTACCCTCCACCTAAAGTTGTCTTCTGACACTTTGGGACTAACCTGTGTCCCTACCACATGTTGCAAGCAAGCTTTGGAGTAACTTGGTGAGGTGGAGGTGCTCTAGATACAGGGCACAAAATGATCCCTCACCTCCGTAGCGAGAGCCGTCTGCTGTAACAGCGTTGAGAGAGAGATTTGTCTGAATGTATCCCGGGCTTACAACCGTCACATCAATGTCATACTGCTCTACCTCTGCTCGCAGACAATCGAAGAAGGCCTGGGTAGCGTGCTTAGAGGCGGCATCTGAAAAACAGGAAAAGGATTACGCACGGAGGAGAAGGGGCAGGGCTGGAGAGAGATTCATTCCCGTGAATGGGCTTTTTGCTGCAATGCAGCCACTTCTCAGCAACAATCCAGCAGCTGTTCTCCACCTTCTAGGTTGGGGGTCTTTTTGGTTTGGGGTTTTTTGGAGGGTGGTTGTTTTTTTTTGTTTTTTTTGTTTTTTTTTCCAGTGAATGGCAGCAACAGGTAGTGGGAGTGCGAGGCAGTTTAGGAGGGCCACACGTAAACACTCAAGTTGGGAACTGGCTAGGATCCTGAGCTTAATACGACAGCCGTGCCAAAGCACTACAGAGTGCGCCCCAGCTGCCTCCCACTCGCAGTAAAGCAGACACGAAGCCTGGCTTGGGGAGCGTTTGGTGGGACAGGCTGGGACTGGGGGATGTGATGCCAGGGCAGGAGGGCAGAGCTGCCGCTCGCTGCTGAGCAGCCTACACGCCCCGAACGTTATGGACTTGCGGAGCAGGTTCAGAGCCCCGCTGCACGCAAGTCACAACCTGATCCCACCAGCAGACAGGAGTAGAGAACCATGGTCCAGGGTGGGATTTCCCCCTCCTAAAATGCTGAGTGACTCCTTTTGCTCACTCCTTTTCTGTATGTGCTTGTCACTACGGCAGTGGCTGGAGGGCTGCCACCAGCAGCACAGAGCTTGGTGCAGGCTGCGTGCCCTGCCAGGGGATGGGAGCAAAGCTCCACGCTGCCAGGCCCGGGCTGCTCTGGAAGCTCTTCAGAACACGCTTCTTGATGCAGTTGTACCCACGTCACCCCCAAGGCCAGACAGACCCGGTGTTCCAGGCTTTCCTTCGCTCAGCATCGTGCTCTACCACTCGTCTGACATCACATCTGTACTTCTCTGGTTTTGTGTTTATTTTCAGTGATTTACAGATGCTTGTATGCCAAACACTCTCTTTATTGTTCCTCCGTCTAAGGCTTTTTCTAGTAATCTCACCAATATTAATTCTGGTCGTAACTGATTTAGCCTGGAGAGTTTGCTGGATCAAGGTAACTCTTTAGGCTTTTTTTTGGCATTGGCTGTACTACGGCACTTCATAACTCATTAAAACAAAAAGTTTCTACTTCCTTATAGGCAAGAGAATGCAATAAAACTATGGAATTAATCCTAAAGTTTATAGGGACTCTCAAGTGTTAAGATAGGAATATCAAGGTGGTTTTAAGACACTAAAACCACATTCTCCTTCCCCATCCTTTAACAACTTCAGAACAGGGCTAAGATTCTGGTTTTGAGAGTGCCTTCCTCTAACACCATCAGCGACTTGTGACCACACTACGAGCGATGCAGAGCTCTGCCTGCCCTGCGTGCAGCCAGCTCTACAGAAAGCTAAACGGGGAAGCAGCAGCCAAGTGTTCATTCAGTCTGGTGCCCCAAATATGTCTTCCCCATCTTCTGGGGAGGTACTTACACGCGGATCTGAAAGGAATGCTTATTTTGCCTTGCACGCTGCTGATGGCCACAATGTGGCCTTGTCTCCTCTTGATCATGGAGGGCAGAAGCGCTAGCGAAAGACAGAAAAGACTCATTCAGAATAACAGTCCTGCCATTACTGCTGTCAGGAATTAACGCTTTCTGAGCGTTCGAAGATGCCAAAGTGAATTACAAAATCCTCGTTCGGTGTAGGGGCTGGACAAGGGATAGTGCTTAGGATGCCTCTAGCTGAAGCTGCTGGGCCGTTCACCCGTGAGGAAACGCCTTGTGCCAGCAACTGTTAGAGCTGCTGTCGCCTCCCACAGGTGTGGTCCTCAGGATTTGGTCTTTTTTGCCATCTTTTCACTTCCTGCAGCTGACACCCTCCAGGCTGAACTTTCTCTGTAACCGAAGAAGCCTCATTGGAAAGTCAGAGCTTCACTAGAACCCATACTCCCTTCTCTAGTCTTTTACTGGCGCAGACAGGCTAACTCTGTCTCTTCATCAGTTCCACACTGGAGTCAGGAGGTGATTTAAACAAGACAGTATCTCCAGTTGGCGACTTCCCAAGCATGCATGCCCGAGCATCTCCTTTAGACCTACCCATAAAACAAAATTCTCCTCCTCTCTTACACTGTACCAAACAGAAGTTAAGCTGTGCTTAGCTGTGTTGGCTGTAGAAGGTATTGGCCAAATGCCCTGTCAACCTGTAAACTGGATCACAGGTACCTTTGGTGAGGGCTATAGGACCAAAATAATTTGTTTCCATCACTTTCTTATCCACATCCAGTCCTGTGTCCACAATCGTGCCCCGGAAACTGATGCCTGCGTTGTTGATCAGTATGTCCACGTGACCCAAGTACTTCAGGATCTCTTCAGCAGCATTTAGGACAGCTTTAGAGTCCGAGAGGTCAAATACCACAGTGTGAGGTTTGTGTGTCTGCAAATAAACAAAAATTAGCAAAAGACCCGTTCAGGCTGCGCTGAATATGCCGTATGTCTTATTTCTGTGGGTTGTTTTTTTTTACAAGATATGAATGTCAGCTCGACGTACTCCTAGAGCAAGATTATGCCTAACCACAGAGCTGCGTTTTTCCTATTGCTCAACAGAACAACCCACAAGCAGTTCTGCAACTCTTGCAATAACCTGAACAGAAATAGCAGCCACGCAAGACAACAAGCCTCTCCCCGTCCTGCACTCACGTTCTTGCGGTGATTGGTCACGGTAGAAAGCTGCTGCACCAGCTCTTTGAGTTTCTCACTGTCTCTGCCACAGAGCACCAGCTTGGAGCCAGCTGCGTGGAAGGCTTTTGCGCATTCTGTGGAGGAAGCAAGGAAGAGAGAGAAGTAAACATTTGAACTACAGTTTATACAGGATGATTAACGTTTTCCTCAACAGATTTTGAGACTCTCTTGCGTTGAAACTCGCGCTGGCTGTAGTTATAACGGACATGGCCGTGCAAGTTGTGTCTCTCAGAATGCAGAGCAACAGGAACTTTCTGCTCATTACTCCTTTACCCCAGCAGGTGCCCCTTCCACAACCCTCTGCTCGTCCTGCCTTCTTGCTGTACCCACCTTTTCCCAGGCCAGAAGTAGCCCCTGTGATCACGACCACCGCATCCTGGAGGTAAGTTCGCATCCGCATCCACTGCAGGAGCCGGAAAAGGGCGAAGATCCCCAGGCTGCCGAAGAGCAGCGGGATGATAACTGTGCTTGTGAGATCCATGAGTCTTCCTTTCTGAACTGTCTTCCTAGAGCCACAAGACAAAAGGAAACAGACCATTTCGCCATCAAGAAAAATTAACAGAGGCTTGAAGACTAGGGAAGTCCTTTTCTTTACCCTTCCTTAGGCCACCAATAAACCAAATCTCATACAGAGGTATCTTCAACAGATTTCCTCATCCCTTAATTTAGGCTTTCAGAAGTTCAAATCAGTACACAATTTTAAGCATTTAAATGTTAATCTGAACATCCCAGCAGGACACTTGGCTTTTGGATCTTGTCAGCTGTCATGTAACAAACGAGTTCAGAGAAGCCGTTCCCACATTTTGCTCTAGATTCACTCCCTTGTACAAAGTGAGCTCCTCAGAGCTGGGATATGTCTCTGCATTCTTCTGATTGTAATAAAGCCTCTTGGATTTGTCTAAAGCAGCTGGTACCACAGTATCTCTGTGCCAGAGACCAGTTACTGTGTATTGTCGCAGCTGGATATGAGCCAGTCTGTCTGCTGGAAGCTCAGAGTAAGTTTTCTCTCTGAACACGCTCTTTGCTTAATGCAGTGAAAGCGGTGCTTCCATCTCTGCTGTCTTTTACCACCAGTTAGAGGAATCAAGTTATCTGATCTGAATGAACCACCTGTCCCATCTTGTAGGCTAAAGCCTACGTTCACCTTCTTTACTTGTCTGTCAGTGTGGATTGGGTGGTTTAACGGCATGAACCTGTGTTCTAATATACTGAAATTAAACCTGTGAATGAAACCCAAGCTAAAGGTATCCACCAGACCTAGCTCACCCTGGAATTGGATTCTGATACCAAAGCATGGCCCTCATCTCCTTGCGAAGCCACTGCCTTCAGGGGAGTAGTTTATGTTACAGTTTACTACAGGGCCAAAGAGTAAGCGATACTTCAGCTATAAAAAGTCACAAATTATCCCACTGTATATACCCCCAACCAGGGCGAAGTGAGTTACAGCCCCTTTGTGGAATCTATACGGCTTTTGGGTCACACATAAAGTCAAGACAAATATTAGTATATTTTTTCCGTTGTGTAGATAGAGTTTGAACTGCAAGATAGTCTCGGACATTACTTCAAAGAAAAGCACAGCATCAGAAGCAGAAAAGAACAGATAACTGGCAATGCTAAGCCAGAACTCGGCGTCAGTAAGTAGGACCGAGCTTGTGTGGAGCTGAGGGGATGACAGAGGCTCTACCCACTGTGGAACAGAGCTAACGTGGAAAACGATGTCGGGCTCTTCCAGATTTCCATGGGGGGCTTGGACAGAATGCCTCAAGGAGCTGGTCAGTGCACAGACTAACTTCTGAACCAGACTCCTTTAGGCTGGTTAAGCAGCAGGTTCTCCTTACCGGTTCACGTGCAGCCAGTTATTTAAAGCAGCGACATTCCTGATGGTGTCTCTTTTCAATTTTTTTTTCTTTTGCTCTCAAAGATTCTCTTGAGATTCAAAAGACAAGATGTGGGCAGGGACAACAGGCGCTGCGCTGACTTTGACCAGTGTGGCGTACAGGATGTTTTGGAATCAAAGATCTTCGGCTCCTGTTTAGGGCTCTTTGTTATTTCCAGAGTGGGAGCTGACAGATGCAGCGGCACTTCCCACATGAGCCCGTGTGGAAATGGCGTAATTTTAAAAATCTGGCCCTGACCAGGGTTGCTCCTGATTTTGGTAAAATGCAGATGACGGTGTAAAGCAGATGAAGAGGTAACCAGCAAGGGCAAGCTCTTCTGACCCTTCTTCTAACTAAACCACCCCAGGAGATGGGAGGGAGTCCCGTGTTTGACTACAGCGCAGATCTTTCACATTCTTTGGCAAAAATAAAGGTTGACTTTGCAAGGACTGAGCTCCCTGCCACAGGGGCTGGTGGAAAAGAGCCCCCGTCATACCGACGGAAAGGTAACCCTGTTTGGGTCAGGTAACATCTGTCGCTCGTCACTGTGAATGAGTTTTGCCTTCTTAACTTATTCCTTAATCATGGCACTTATTTGTGTACTTTCTAAACAAAGAAGGTTTGCCTTTAATCCTTTTTTATTTGAAAAAATCTTTCCTTGTTTGAATCAACAGTGTCCCCCTCTGATGTACAGGGAGGGGAAAAGTTGGATGAAGGAGGGGAGCAAGAGAGAGAAGGACTTTCTGGAGCACTTTAGAACCTACAGCAACAAGTTTTGCTTGAATTTCGTAGACTAACGTATACCACAAACCCGCGAGTCCTTATTTTAGTTTGTCACATTGAACAAGCTTTACAAAATGATTGATAAAATAAGTATCAGTGAAACAAGAGACCATGGAAATCAGCTCAAGGCCTAGAGCTGCGCTGCAGCGCGTTCTACAATATCCATCTTACGGAGCCCAGTGGCAGACCACTGACACGAGACGTTCTGTTCAGTTTTGGGGATTATTTGGTGGAAAGACCAAAGGAAAAAACTGCTTCAGCCTGAAGGAGAAGTTACATTCTGTTCAGTATTAGGGTTAATGGCTGCAGAAGGCAGAGGAAAAAACTGCTGCACTCGGAAGGAGAATGAGGTAGGTCATAAATAAAGAAGACTTGATTCACGTCAATAAAAATGCTAAGTTGCAAGACAAAGGTCGGGAGAAGATAAAAAACATAAGCCCCAAGTTAAGGTAGGTAACACTTTGAAGTAGTTACAGACATCTGGGGGCAGGTAATGCCACGTCACGTTAAAAACACTGGGCAGAGTGGGGAGCACATGGCTTCCCACATCTGATTCAAGATCAACTGGATGTCCTCAGAGTTCTTGCTCAAAGGTCTGAGACCTCACTGTCACCTGGGTTCAAAAATTTGGGCATGCTGGAAAATCCTGTGGGGAATTCTGGACGGATAACGTTCATGACAGGCAGAAGAGAAGCTGCTGCTCATAACTGGTTCAGATAAAGTCCTGTAATTCTCAGCTCTCCATCCCAAAAGGCAGGATTGGAACATGCAGGTTATTGGAGAACAGAAATAGGAACACCGACAGTGTCAGCAAATACAGGTGCTTGGAAACTATTTGAAACTATTTGAAAGGCTTTTCTATAAGTCACATATATCCACTTCTAAAAGAGAAATCCCCTTAAAAACTGGATGTTATCCCATAAAAGCCAGGACAATGATTTCCAAAGGAACAAGGATCTTAGTTAATAAGGTCAAAAGTGCACTAAAGGCAGCAAAGGTGAAATCAAGCCCTAAAAGAAGTTAAACCCACAACAGCTTCCCTAAACAACACCTATTCTCCTTTAGCTTCAGCCACTTAGAATCATATTGTCCTTTATGTGACAAATGGCAGCAGCTGGGAGGCTATTTTCAGAGATCAAAAGGTGTCAGTTAAAAGGTAGGAGGGGATAAAAGGGAGGAAAAAAATCAGGTTTTTTTCCTAAGGAAGCCCCTGTCAAGAAGCAAAGCAGCTCTATGCTCGGTTCATTACTGCCTTTACTCCGAAGAAAGCACAATATCCTACCTTAGAAAAGCACTCACTTGCCAGTGGCTCTGTGAGGTGGCGTCTCCCTCGGGTCTTTTAACAGGACAGACCGAACTTAAATTTGGAAATGGCAGCAGCCCAAGCCGAGGCGCGCCGGCCAATGCTCGCGCAGCCAAGACCTTCCTCTAAAAACAAACCTGGGGAGTACGTGCTGCGACCTTTCGAGCGTGGGGGGAACTTAACCCCCAGATCGAAAAAAGACAGAAGCAAATTCAAAACGCTGCAAAACTTACGATGAGCCTCTGATTATTTCTAGTACTAAATTTTTAGTATTGAATTCAGAGCATCCACAAAGCCCAACGTTAGTCATTCCAAGCTCTAGTTGAACAAAAAAAAGAAGAAAAGGCAACTTGTGATAACCGTGTCGCTATGCAAATAACCACCTCGCCCCGTGGTGCAGGGAGGGAGGGAAAATGTTTCCAGCATCCAAAAAAACCCCAAACTGGATTTGAGAAATCATCAAAAATCTTCCCGCCCCCTTTTATTCCATTACGAGCTGCACTTCCAACTCTCCCCCTCGAAAATCTTCTGGGACGCAGACAAAGGTAAAGCGGCGCGATTAGGAAATCAGAACGTTTGCTGCGCCAGGTTTTGCCGGATTTTGCGGGCATTTACCAAATCGGAGACTCCCCCGAAACACGGGCAGAAAATGCGAGTTGGCTTAACGCCTCCCCCGCCCTCATTTATACATAAACACGTATTTAATACATTTTCTATACAAACACGTATTTAACACCTCGCGCGGC